>NC_090235.1:42397786-42697786 GCF_024489055.1 Chanodichthys erythropterus | reverse complement strand
AAAGATCTTGAGTTTTCGTTGAAGGGCGTGTCCGTGGCGGTCTGACAAAGTCTGATGTTTCGCCATGAAAGAGGAAACTGTTGTAACTCAGGCATACTATGTCCGATCTGCTCCAAACTTCACATGTGTGATAAGAGTCCTAGCCTAAAGATGTCTATATGATAATATTCAGTTAGTCATAGCGCCACCTGCTGGCAACAGGAAATGGCATGCTTCACAATGTAATTCACTACCAGAGTCACATTTCATTATGCCACGAAGTACCAAACATGCTAGAGACACGTTAAATCATGCAACACTTGGCTGAGTGCTAATTTATGCGATTAACGCCACGAAAGAAACAGGAAGTTGTTGTAACTCAGGCATACAATGTCCGATCTGCTTCAAACTTCACGTGTTCAATGATAGTCCTGGCCTGAAGACATCAACATGGCAAAATTCAGTTACGGTAAAAGCGCCACCTGTTGGCCGCAGGAAGTGTGGCATTTCGAAATGACTTTGGCATAAATCTCCTGTATTCACTCACTTAAATGCATGACGCCCACTGTTCGCTGTTTTCCTGAGGCCAACGGGTGGCGGTGAGCCCGGGTGCGAGGGCCCTCTCAACGCTGCTTGCAGCTTTAATTAGGGCCCAAGCGAATTAAGCGCGCAGGGCCCTCTTGTTCTTCTAAGGATTATTATTAGGGCCCAAGCGAAAATTCGCGCAGGGCCCTCTTGTTCTTCTAAGGATTATTATTATTTTTTTTTATTTTTATTTTTTATTTATTTATTTTTTTCCGTCTTCCGGGGCTTTTTGGGGGCCTTAACATGCTCAAAAACTCTTGAAAATTGGCACACACATTGGAATCCGCGGCCATTAGGACGCCGGAGAGGCTGGTACCCGGGCGTGGCAGGGGGGCTCGACAGCGCCCCCTTGAAAAAGTCTGAAAATTTGGTCCATATATTAAACATGCTTGCACGTATTAGTATGAAACTCGGTACACATATAGACCTCATCGGGCCGAACAACTTTCGCGCTCTAAGTTAATCGCCACGCCAACAGGAAGTCAGCTATTAAGGGTTGTTTGAAAAACGCATGCTCTGGAATTTGATATACTCCTCCTAGACGATTAATCCGATCGCCACCAAACTCGGTCAGCATGAAGTCAAGACACTGATGATTAAAAATTGCCAGGGGATTTTTGATATCTCGAACGGTTTGGCCGTGGCGAGGCAACGAATTTATGGCGAGAAAAAGGAAACAGGAAATGTGTTATAACGTATTAATACATATATTGATCTTTATGAAACTTCACGAGTGTGTTCGTTATAGGAGTCTGATCACATGGATGTGACTATTGTGAGTCAAAGTTATAGCGCCACCAACTGGCAGCAGGAAGTGTATCACTTTTTGAAATGTTTTGAGATCACCCTCTTATTTTTACCTGATTTGCTTCAAACTTCATCAGTGTAATGTCAATACACAGCAGATGTAGACCTATGACAGGATTTTTGATATTTGAAATATTGTTGCCATGGCAACAGGTCAAACTGTAATAATATTCTTGAGTGTTTTTGAGGCTCTTAACATGCTTCAAATTGCATGAAACTCGACACACACATCAATATTGTCAACCAGTAGACATGGACAAAGCCATAGAAATGGGCGTGGTGGAGGGGCTCAGTAGCGCCACCTTTTGACAAAAGTGGGGGTTAGTTTTTCCTACAGTCACCAAACTCGGTACACATATTATTCTCATCAAGCCGGACAATTTTCTAATTTACATTCATTAGCTCCGACCAACAGGAAGTCAGCTATTTTGGTTTGAATGTTAATTTTTTGAAAAAACAGGCTATGAATTTTATACTACTACTCCTACAGGGTTTATCCAATTTACACCAAGCTTTTTTTAACTTGTTGCGAACACATTGAAGTTGTTTAATTGCAAACGGATTTTGGATATCTCAAACGGTTTGGCCGTGGCGAGGCAACGAATTTATGGCGAGAAAAGGGAAACAGGAAATGTGTTATAACTTCTGCATACATTGATTGATGTTTATGAAACTTCAGGAGTGTGTTGGTTGTAGTAGTCTGATCACATGGATGTAACTATTGTGAGTCAAAGTTATAGCGCCACCAAATGGCAGCAAGAAGTGTATCACTTTTAAAATGCTTTGAGATCACCCTCTTATTTTTACCTGATTTGCTTCAAACTTCATCAGTGTAATGTCAATACACAGCAGATGTAGACCTATGACAGGATTTTTGATATTTGAAATATTGTTGCCATGGCAACAGGTCAAACTGTAATAATATTCTTGAGTGTTTTTGAGGCTCTTAACATGCTTCAAATTGCATGAAACTCGACACACACATCAATATTGTCAACCAGTAGACATGGACAAAGCCATAGAAATGGGCGTGGTGGAGGGGCTCAGTAGCGCCACCTTTTGACAAAAGTGGGGGTTAGTTTTTCCTACAGTCACCAAACTCGGTACACATATTATTCTCATCAAGCCGGACAATTTTCTAATTTACATTCATTAGCTCCGACCAACAGGAAGTCAGCTATTTTGGTTTGAATGTTAATTTTTTGAAAAAACAGGCTATGAATTTTATACTACTACTCCTACAGGGTTTATCCAATTTACACCAAGCTTTTTTTAACTTGTTGCTAACACATTGAAGTTGTTTAATTGCAAACGGATTTTGGATATCTCAAACGGTTTGGCCGTGGCGAGGCAACGAATTTATGGCAAGAAAAGGGAAACAAAGTGTTATAACTTCTGCATACATTAATTGATTTTGATGAAACTTTGGCTTAGTCTTCGTTGTACAAGGCTGATCACATGGATTTGACTATTGTGATTCAAAGTCATAGCGCCACCAACTGGAAGCAGAAAATGTGTCACTTTCAGCATACATTGAGATCACCCTCTTATTTTTACCTGATTTGCTTCAAAATTCATCAGAATAATGTTAAAACTTGGCACATGTAATCCTTTGAAAATGGGCAGGGAGGAGGGGCTCTATAGCGGCACCTTGTAGTGCAGTAAATGTGGAGTGAATTTGACATAGTCCTTTGATGTTTAACCGTTTTAAGTGCCTATTGCCCGCTGTGCACAGTTGCCCTGAAGCCACCGGGGTGGCGGTGCCACCGGGCTTGGGCCCGCCATCGCTGCTCGCAGCTATATTTATTTATTTATTTTTTTTATTTTTTTCCGTCTTCCGGGGCTTTTTGGGGGCCTTAACATGCTCAAAAACTCTTGAAAATTGGCACACACATTGGAATCCGCGGCCATTAGGACGCCGGAGAGGCTGGTACCCGGGCGTGGCAGGGGGGCTCGACAGCGCCCCCTTGAAAAAAGTCTGAAAATTTGGTCCATATATTAAACATGCTTGCACGTATTAGTATGAAACTCGGTACACATATAGACCTCATCGGGCCGAACAACTTTCGCGCTCTAAGTTAATCGCCACGCCAACAGGAAGTCAGCTATTAAGGGTTGTTTGAAAAACGCATGCTCTGGAATTTGATATACTCCTCCTAGACGATTAATCCGATCGCCACCAAACTCGGTCAGCATGAAGTCAAGACACTGATGATTAAAAATTGCCAGGGGATTTTTGATATCTCGAACGGTTTGGCCGTGGCGAGGCAACGAATTTATGGCGAGAAAAAGGAAACAGGAAATGTGTTATAACGTCTTAATACATATATTGATCTTTATGAAACTTCACGAGTGTGTTCGTTATAGGAGTCTGATCACATGGATGTGACTATTGTGAGTCAAAGTTATAGCGCCACCAACTGGCAGCAGGAAGTGTATCACTTTTTGAAATGTTTTGAGATCACCCTCTTATTTTTACCTGATTTGCTTCAAACTTCATCAATGTAATGTCAATACAAAGCAGATGTAGACCTATGACAGGATTTTTGATATTTGAAATATTGTTGCCATGGCAACAGGTCAAACTGTAATAATATTCTTGAGTGTTTTTGAGGCTCTTAACATGCTTCAAATTGCATGAAACTCGACACACACATCAATATTGTCAACCAGTAGACATGGACAAAGCCATAGAAATGGGCGTGGTGGAGGGGCTCAGTAGCGCCACCTTTTGACAAAAGTGGGGGTTAGTTTTTCCTACAGTCACCAAACTCGGTACACATATTATTCTCATCAAGCCGGACAATTTTCTAATTTACATTCATTAGCTCCGACCAACAGGAAGTCAGCTATTTTGGTTTGAATGTTAATTTTTTGAAAAAACAGGCTATGAATTTTATACTACTACTCCTACAGGGTTTATCCAATTTACACCAAGCTTTTTTTAACTTGTTGCGAACACATTGAAGTTGTTTAATTGCAAACGGATTTTGGATATCTCAAACGGTTTGGCCGTGGCGAGGCAACGAATTTATGGCGAGAAAAGGGAAACAGGAAATGTGTTATAACTTCTGCATACATTGATTGATGTTTATGAAACTTCAGGAGTGTGTTGGTTGTAGTAGTCTGATCACATGGATGTAACTATTGTGAGTCAAAGTTATAGCGCCACCAAATGGCAGCAAGAAGTGTATCACTTTTAAAATGCTTTGAGATCACCCTCTTATTTTTACCTGATTTGCTTCAAACTTCATCAGTGTAATGTCAATACACAGCAGATGTAGACCTATGACAGGATTTTTGATATTTGAAATATTGTTGCCATGGCAACAGGTCAAACTGTAATAATATTCTTGAGTGTTTTTGAGGCTCTTAACATGCTTCAAATTGCATGAAACTCGACACACACATCAATATTGTCAACCAGTAGACATGGACAAAGCCATAGAAATGGGCGTGGTGGAGGGGCTCAGTAGCGCCACCTTTTGACAAAAGTGGGGGTTAGTTTTTCCTACAGTCACCAAACTCGGTACACATATTATTCTCATCAAGCCGGACAATTTTCTAATTTACATTCATTAGCTCCGACCAACAGGAAGTCAGCTATTTTGGTTTGAATGTTAATTTTTTGAAAAAACAGGCTATGAATTTTATACTACTACTCCTACAGGGTTTATCCAATTTACACCAAGCTTTTTTAACTTGTTGCTAACACATTGAAGTTGTTTAATTGCAAACGGATTTTGGATATCTCAAACGGTTTGGCCGTGGCGAGGCAACGAATTTATGGCAAGAAAAGGGAAACAAAGTGTTATAACTTCTGCATACATTAATTGATTTTGATGAAACTTTGGCTTAGTCTTCGTTGTACAAGGCTGATCACATGGATTTGACTATTGTGATTCAAAGTCATAGCGCCACCAACTGGAAGCAGAAAATGTGTCACTTTCAGCATACATTGAGATCACCCTCTTATTTTTACCTGATTTGCTTCAAAATTCATCAGAATAATGTTAAAACTTGGCACATGTAATCCTTTGAAAATGGGCAGGGAGGAGGGGCTCTATAACGGCACCTTGTAGTGCAGTAAATGTGGAGTGAATTTGACATAGCCCTTTGATGTTTAACCGTTTTAAGTGCCTATTGCCCGCTGTGCGCAGTTGCCCTGAAGCCACCGGGGTGGCGGTGCCACCGGGCTTGGGCCCGCCATCGCTGCTCGCAGCTATATTTATTCTTCTTCTTCTTCTTCTTCTTCTCCAAAGTGAATCGCATTTTAGAGGGCCTAAACGTGCTCGAAAACTCACGAAACTTTGCATACGCGTCAGAAGTGGTGAAAATTTACGTCTGTTATGGGTTTCGGAATTGGGCGTGGCAAAATGGCTCGATAGCGCCATCTAACGTACAGCCCCGCTCGCTACATTACACTAGGGCTTTGAAATTCGGTACACACATTTATCAGCCCAGTGCCTACAAAAAATTATCTTGGAGCGAAATCCGAAACCAAACAGGAAGTCAGATATTTTGAATTAATTCACCGTTTTTTGCATTTTCCAGACGTTGTACTTTAACGAACTCCTCCTAGAGATTTAATCAGATCAATGTCATTTTTGGTCAGTCTAATCTAAAGGCCTTTGTGACGTTAAATTGCGAAGATCTAGAGTTTTCACTGAAGGGCGTGTCCGTGGCGGCCTGACAAAGTTTGATGTCTTCGCCATGAAAAAGGAAGTTGTTGTAACTCAGACAAACAATGTCGGATCTGCCCCAAACTTCACATGCTTTATTAAAGTCCTAACCTGAAGACATCTTCATAACAATATTCAGTTACAGTCATAGCGCCACCTGCAGGCAACAGGAAATGACATGTTTTATACTGTGATTAACTCCTCATAGAGATTTAACCAGATCAACATCATATCTTGTCAGTCTAATCTCAAGACCTTAGCGATGATAAATTTCAAAGATCTTGAGTTTTCGCTGAAGGGCGTGTCTGTGGCGGCCTGACAAAGTCTGATGTTTCGCCATGAAAGAGGAAGCTGCTGTAACTCAGGCATACAATGTCCGATCTGCCCCAAACTTCACATGTGTGATAAGAGTCCTGGCCTAAAGACATCTATATGACAATATTTAGTTAGTCATAGTGCCACCTGCTGGCAACAGGAAATGGCATGCTTCAGGATGTAATTCACTACCAGAGTCACATTTCATTATGCCACGAAGTACCAAACATGCTAGAGACACGTTAAATCATGCAACACTTGGCTGAGTGCTAATTTATGCGATTAACGCCACAAAAGAAACAGGAAGTTGTTGTAACTCAGGCATACAATGTCCGATCTGCCCCAAACTTCACATGTGTGATAAGAGTCCTAGCCTAAAGATGTCCATATGATAATATTCAGTTAGTCATAGCGCCACCTGCTGGCAACAGGAAATGGCATGCTTTATACTGTAATTCACTACCAGATTCACATTTCATCATGCCACGAAGTTCCAGACATGCTAGAAACACGTTAAATCATGCAACACTTGGCTGAGTGCTAATGTATGCGATTAACGCCACTAAAGAAACAGGAAGTTGTTGTAACTCAGGCATACAATGTCCGATCTGCTTCAAACTTCACGTGTTCGATGATAGTCCTGGCCTGAAGACATCAACATGGCAAAATTCAGTTACGGTAAAAGCGCCACCTGTTGGCCGCAGGAAGTGTGGCATTTCGAAATGACTTTGGCATAATTCTCCTGTATTCACTCACTTAAATGCATGACGCCCACTGTTCACTGTTTTCCTGAGGCCAACGGGTGGCGGTGAGCCCGGGTGCGAGGGCCCTCTCAACGCTGCTTGCAGCTTTAATTATTATTCTTCTTCTCCAAAATGAATCGCATTTGAGAGGGCCTAAACGTGCTCGAAAACTCATGAAACTTTGCACACGCGTCAGAAGTGGTGAAAATTTACGTCTGTTATGGGTTTCGGAATTGGGCGTGGCAAAATGGCTCGATAGCGCCATCTAACGTACAGCCCCGCTCGCTACATAACACTATGGGTTTGAAATTCGGTACACACATTTATCAGCCCAGTACCTACAAAAAATTCTCTTGGAGCGAAATCCGAAACCAAACAGGAAGTCAGATATTTTTAATTAATTCACCGTTTTTTGCATTTTCCAGACGTTGTACTTTAACGAACTCCTCCTAGAGATTTAATCAGATCAATGTCATTTTTGGTCAGTCTAATCTAAAGGCCTTTGTGACGTTAAATTGCGAAGATCTAGAGTTTTCACTGAAGGGCGTGTCCGTGGCAGCCTGACAAAGTTTGATGTCTTCGCCATGAAAAAGGAAGTTGTTGTAACTCAGACAAACAATGTCGGATCTGCCCCAAACTTCACATGCTTTATTAGAGTCCTGACCTGAAGACATCTTCATAACAATATTCAGTTACAGTCATAGCGCCACCTGCAGGCAACAGGAAATGACATGTTTTACACTGTGATTAACTCCTCATGGAAATTTAACCAGATCAACATCATATGTTGTCAGTCTAATCTTAAGACCTTAGCGATGATAAATATCAAAGATCTTGAGTTTTCGTTGAAGGGCGTGTCCGTGGCGGTCTGACAAAGTCTGATGTTTCGCCATGAAAGAGGAAACTGTTGTAACTCAGGCATACTATGTCCGATCTGCTCCAAACTTCACATGTGTGATAAGAGTCCTAGCCTAAAGATGTCTATATGATAATATTCAGTTAGTCATAGCGCCACCTGCTGGCAACAGGAAATGGCATGCTTCACAATGTAATTCACTACCAGAGTCACATTTCATTATGCCACGAAGTACCAAACATGCTAGAGACACGTTAAATCATGCAACACTTGGCTGAGTGCTAATTTATGCGATTAACGCCACGAAAGAAACAGGAAGTTGTTGTAACTCAGGCATACAATGTCCGATCTGCTTCAAACTTCACGTGTTCAATGATAGTCCTGGCCTGAAGACATCAACATGGCAAAATTCAGTTACGGTAAAAGCGCCACCTGTTGGCCGCAGGAAGTGTGGCATTTCGAAATGACTTTGGCATAAATCTCCTGTATTCACTCACTTAAATGCATGACGCCCACTGTTCGCTGTTTTCCTGAGGCCAACGGGTGGCGGTGAGCCCGGGTGCGAGGGCCCTCTCAACGCTGCTTGCAGCTTTAATTAGGGCCCAAGCGAATTAAGCGCGCAGGGCCCTCTTGTTCTTCTAAGGATTATTATTAGGGCCCAAGCGAAAATTCGCGCAGGGCCCTCTTGTTCTTCTAAGGATTATTATTATTTTTTTTTATTTTTATTTTTTATTTATTTATTTTTTTCCGTCTTCCGGGGCTTTTTGGGGGCCTTAACATGCTCAAAAACTCTTGAAAATTGGCACACACATTGGAATCCGCGGCCATTAGGACGCCGGAGAGGCTGGTACCCGGGCGTGGCAGGGGGGCTCGACAGCGCCCCCTTGAAAAAAGTCTGAAAATTTGGTCCATATATTAAACATGCTTGCACGTATTAGTATGAAACTCGGTACACATATAGACCTCATCGGGCCGAACAACTTTCGCGCTCTAAGTTAATCGCCACGCCAACAGGAAGTCAGCTATTAAGGGTTGTTTGAAAAACGCATGCTCTGGAATTTGATATACTCCTCCTAGACGATTAATCCGATCGCCACCAAACTCGGTCAGCATGAAGTCAAGACACTGATGATTAAAAATTGCCAGGGGATTTTTGATATCTCGAACGGTTTGGCCGTGGCGAGGCAACGAATTTATGGCGAGAAAAAGGAAACAGGAAATGTGTTATAACGTCTTAATACATATATTGATCTTTATGAAACTTCACGAGTGTGTTCGTTATAGGAGTCTGATCACATGGATGTGACTATTGTGAGTCAAAGTTATAGCGCCACCAACTGGCAGCAGGAAGTGTATCACTTTTTGAAATGTTTTGAGATCACCCTCTTATTTTTACCTGATTTGCTTCAAACTTCATCAATGTAATGTCAATACAAAGCAGATGTAGACCTATGACAGGATTTTTGATATTTGAAATATTGTTGCCATGGCAACAGGTCAAACTGTAATAATATTCTTGAGTGTTTTTGAGGCTCTTAACATGCTTCAAATTGCATGAAACTCGACACACACATCAATATTGTCAACCAGTACACATGGACAAAGCCATAGAAATGGGCGTGTTGGAGGGGCTCAGTAGCGCCACCTTTTGACAAAAGTGGGGGTTAGTTTTTCCTACAGTCACCAAACTCGGTACACATATTGTTCTCATCAAGCCGGACAATTTTCTTATTTACATTCATTAGCTCCGACCAACAGGAAGTCAGCTATTTTGGTTTGAATGTTAATTTTTTGAAAAAACAGGCTATGAATTTTATACTACTACTCCGACAGGGTTTATCCAATTTACACCAAGCTTTTTTTAACTTGTTGCAAACACATTGAAGTTGTTTAATTGCAAACGGATTTTGGATATCTCAAACGGTTTGGCCGTGGCGAGGCAACGAATTTATGGCGAGAAAAGGGAAACAGGAAATGTGTTATAACTTCTGCATACATTGATTGATGTTTATGAAACTTCAGGAGTGTGTTGGTTGTAGTAGTCTGATCACATGGATGTAACTATTGTGAGTCAAAGTTATAGCGCCACCAAATGGCAGCAAGAAGTGTATCACTTTTAAAATGCTTTGAGATCACCCTCTTATTTTTACCTGATTTGCTTCAAACTTCATCAGTGTAATGTCAATACACAGCAGATGTAGACCTATGACAGGATTTTTGATATTTGAAATATTGTTGCCATGGCAACAGGTCAAACTGTAATAATATTCTTGAGTGTTTTTGAGGCTCTTAACATGCTTCAAATTGCATGAAACTCGACACACACATCAATATTGTCAACCAGTAGACATGGACAAAGCCATAGAAATGGGCGTGGTGGAGGGGCTCAGTAGCGCCACCTTTTGACAAAAGTGGGGGTTAGTTTTTCCTACAGTCACCAAACTCGGTACACATATTATTCTCATCAAGCCGGACAATTTTCTAATTTACATTCATTAGCTCCGACCAACAGGAAGTCAGCTATTTTGGTTTGAATGTTAATTTTTTGAAAAAACAGGCTATGAATTTTATACTACTACTCCTACAGGGTTTATCCAATTTACACCAAGCTTTTTTTAACTTGTTGCTAATACATTGAAGTTGTTTAATTGCAAACGGATTTTGGATATCTCAAACGGTTTGGCCGTGGCGAGGCAACGAATTTATGGCAAGAAAAGGGAAACAAAGTGTTATAACTTCTGCATACATTAATTGATTTTGATGAAACTTTGGCTTAGTCTTCGTTGTACAAGGCTGATCACATGGATTTGACTATTGTGATTCAAAGTCATAGCGCCACCAACTGGAAGCAGAAAATGTGTCACTTTCAGCATACATTGAGATCACCGTCTTATTTTTACCTGATTTGCTTCAAAATTCATCAGAATAATGTTAAAACTTGGCACATGTAATCCTTTGAAAATGGGCAGGGAGGAGGGGCTCTATAACGGCATCTTGTAGTGCAGTAAATGTGGAGTGAATTTGACATAGTCCTTTGATGTTTAACCGTTTTAAGTGCCTATTGCCCGCTGTGCGCAGTTGCCCTGAAGCCACCGGGGTGGCGGTGCCACCGGGCTTGGGCCCGCCATCGCTGCTCGCAGCTATATTTATTCTTCTTCTTCTTCTTCTTCTTCTCCAAAGTGAATCGCATTTTAGAGGGCCTAAACGTGCTCGAAAACTCACGAAACTTTGCATACGCGTCAGAAGTGGTGAAAATTTACGTCTGTTATGGGTTTCGGAATTGGGCGTGGCAAAATGGCTCGATAGCGCCATCTAACGTACAGCCCCGCTCGCTACATTACACTAGGGCTTTGAAATTCGGTACACACATTTATCAGCCCAGTGCCTACAAAAAATTCTCTTGGAGCGAAATCCGAAACCAAACAGGAAGTCAGATATTTTGAATTAATTCACCGTTTTTTGCATTTTCCAGACGTTGTACTTTAACGAACTCCTCCTAGAGATTTAATCAGATCAATGTCATTTTTGGTCAGTCTAATCTAAAGGCCTTTGTGACGTTAAATTGCGAAGATCTAGAGTTTTCACTGAAGGGCGTGTCCGTGGCGGCCTGACAAAGTTTGATGTCTTCGCCATGAAAAAGGAAGTTGTTGTAACTCAGACAAACAATGTCGGATCTGCCCCAAACTTCACATGCTTTATTAAAGTCCTAACCTGAAGACATCTTCATAACAATATTCAGTTACAGTCATAGCGCCACCTGCAGGCAACAGGAAATGACATGTTTTATACTGTGATTAACTCCTCATAGAGATTTAACCAGATCAACATCATATCTTGTCAGTCTAATCTCAAGACCTTAGCGATGATAAATTTCAAAGATCTTGAGTTTTCGCTGAAGGGCGTGTCTGTGGCGGCCTGACAAAGTCTGATGTTTCGCCATGAAAGAGGAAGCTGCTGTAACTCAGGCATACAATGTCCGATCTGCCCCAAACTTCACATGTGTGATAAGAGTCCTGGCCTAAAGACATCTATATGACAATATTTAGTTAGTCATAGTGCCACCTGCTGGCAACAGGAAATGGCATGCTTCAGGATGTAATTCACTACCAGAGTCACATTTCATTATGCCACGAAGTACCAAACATGCTAGAGACACGTTAAATCATGCAACACTTGGCTGAGTGCTAATTTATGCGATTAACGCCACAAAAGAAACAGGAAGTTGTTGTAACTCAGGCATACAATGTCCGATCTGCCCCAAACTTCACATGTGTGATAAGAGTCCTAGCCTAAAGATGTCCATATGATAATATTCAGTTAGTCATAGCGCCACCTGCTGGCAACAGGAAATGGCATGCTTTATACTGTAATTCACTACCAGATTCACATTTCATCATGCCACGAAGTTCCAGACATGCTAGAAACACGTTAAATCATGCAACACTTGGCTGAGTGCTAATGTATGCGATTAACGCCACTAAAGAAACAGGAAGTTGTTGTAACTCAGGCATACAATGTCCGATCTGCTTCAAACTTCACGTGTTCGATGATAGTCCTGGCCTGAAGACATCAACATGGCAAAATTCAGTTACGGTAAAAGCGCCACCTGTTGGCCGCAGGAAGTGTGGCATTTCGAAATGACTTTGGCATAATTCTCCTGTATTCACTCACTTAAATGCATGACGCCCACTGTTCACTGTTTTCCTGAGGCCAACGGGTGGCGGTGAGCCCGGGTGCGAGGGCCCTCTCAACGCTGCTTGCAGCTTTAATTATTATTCTTCTTCTCCAAAATGAATCGCATTTGAGAGGGCCTAAACGTGCTCGAAAACTCATGAAACTTTGCACACGCGTCAGAAGTGGTGAAAATTTACGTCTGTTATGGGTTTCGGAATTGGGCGTGGCAAAATGGCTCGATAGCGCCATCTAACGTACAGCCCCGCTCGCTACATAACACTATGGGTTTGAAATTCGGTACACACATTTATCAGCCCAGTACCTACAAAAATTCTCTTGGAGCGAAATCCGAAACCAAACAGGAAGTCAGATATTTTTAATTAATTCACCGTTTTTTGCATTTTCCAGACGTTGTACTTTAACGAACTCCTCCTAGAGATTTAATCAGATCAATGTCATTTTTGGTCAGTCTAATCTAAAGGCCTTTGTGACGTTAAATTGCGAAGATCTAGAGTTTTCACTGAAGGGCGTGTCCGTGGCAGCCTGACAAAGTTTGATGTCTTCGCCATGAAAAAGGAAGTTGTTGTAACTCAGACAAACAATGTCGGATCTGCCCCAAACTTCACATGCTTTATTAGAGTCCTGACCTGAAGACATCTTCATAACAATATTCAGTTACAGTCATAGCGCCACCTGCAGGCAACAGGAAATGACATGTTTTACACTGTGATTAACTCCTCATGGAAATTTAACCAGATCAACATCATATGTTGTCAGTCTAATCTTAAGACCTTAGCGATGATAAATATCAAAGATCTTGAGTTTTCGTTGAAGGGCGTGTCCGTGGCGGTCTGACAAAGTCTGATGTTTCGCCATGAAAGAGGAAACTGTTGTAACTCAGGCATACTATGTCCGATCTGCTCCAAACTTCACATGTGTGATAAGAGTCCTAGCCTAAAGATGTCTATATGATAATATTCAGTTAGTCATAGCGCCACCTGCTGGCAACAGGAAATGGCATGCTTCACAATGTAATTCACTACCAGAGTCACATTTCATTATGCCACGAAGTACCAAACATGCTAGAGACACGTTAAATCATGCAACACTTGGCTGAGTGCTAATTTATGCGATTAACGCCACGAAAGAAACAGGAAGTTGTTGTAACTCAGGCATACAATGTCCGATCTGCTTCAAACTTCACGTGTTCAATGATAGTCCTGGCCTGAAGACATCAACATGGCAAAATTCAGTTACGGTAAAAGCGCCACCTGTTGGCCGCAGGAAGTGTGGCATTTCGAAATGACTTTGGCATAAATCTCCTGTATTCACTCACTTAAATGCATGACGCCCACTGTTCGCTGTTTTCCTGAGGCCAACGGGTGGCGGTGAGCCCGGGTGCGAGGGCCCTCTCAACGCTGCTTGCAGCTTTAATTAGGGCCCAAGCGAATTAAGCGCGCAGGGCCCTCTTGTTCTTCTAAGGATTATTATTAGGGCCCAAGCGAAAATTCGCGCAGGGCCCTCTTGTTCTTCTAAGGATTATTATTATTTTTTTTTATTTTTATTTTTTATTTATTTATTTTTTTCCGTCTTCCGGGGCTTTTTGGGGGCCTTAACATGCTCAAAAACTCTTGAAAATTGGCACACACATTGGAATCCGCGGCCATTAGGACGCCGGAGAGGCTGGTACCCGGGCGTGGCAGGGGGGCTCGACAGCGCCCCCTTGAAAAAAGTCTGAAAATTTGGTCCATATATTAAACATGCTTGCACGTATTAGTATGAAACTCGGTACACATATAGACCTCATCGGGCCGAACAACTTTCGCGCTCTAAGTTAATCGCCACGCCAACAGGAAGTCAGCTATTAAGGGTTGTTTGAAAAACGCATGCTCTGGAATTTGATATACTCCTCCTAGACGATTAATCCGATCGCCACCAAACTCGGTCAGCATGAAGTCAAGACACTGATGATTAAAAATTGCCAGGGGATTTTTGATATCTCGAACGGTTTGGCCGTGGCGAGGCAACGAATTTATGGCGAGAAAAAGGAAACAGGAAATGTGTTATAACGTATTAATACATATATTGATCTTTATGAAACTTCACGAGTGTGTTCGTTATAGGAGTCTGATCACATGGATGTGACTATTGTGAGTCAAAGTTATAGCGCCACCAACTGGCAGCAGGAAGTGTATCACTTTTTGAAATGTTTTGAGATCACCCTCTTATTTTTACCTGATTTGCTTCAAACTTCATCAGTGTAATGTCAATACACAGCAGATGTAGACCTATGACAGGATTTTTGATATTTGAAATATTGTTGCCATGGCAACAGGTCAAACTGTAATAATATTCTTGAGTGTTTTTGAGGCTCTTAACATGCTTCAAATTGCATGAAACTCGACACACACATCAATATTGTCAACCAGTAGACATGGACAAAGCCATAGAAATGGGCGTGGTGGAGGGGCTCAGTAGCGCCACCTTTTGACAAAAGTGGGGGTTAGTTTTTCCTACAGTCACCAAACTCGGTACACATATTATTCTCATCAAGCCGGACAATTTTCTAATTTACATTCATTAGCTCCGACCAACAGGAAGTCAGCTATTTTGGTTTGAATGTTAATTTTTTGAAAAAACAGGCTATGAATTTTATACTACTACTCCTACAGGGTTTATCCAATTTACACCAAGCTTTTTTAACTTGTTGCGAACACATTGAAGTTGTTTAATTGCAAACGGATTTTGGATATCTCAAACGGTTTGGCCGTGGCGAGGCAACGAATTTATGGCGAGAAAAGGGAAACAGGAAATGTGTTATAACTTCTGCATACATTGATTGATGTTTATGAAACTTCAGGAGTGTGTTGGTTGTAGTAGTCTGATCACATGGATGTAACTATTGTGAGTCAAAGTTATAGCGCCACCAAATGGCAGCAAGAAGTGTATCACTTTTAAAATGCTTTGAGATCACCCTCTTATTTTTACCTGATTTGCTTCAAACTTCATCAGTGTAATGTCAATACACAGCAGATGTAGACCTATGACAGGATTTTTGATATTTGAAATATTGTTGCCATGGCAACAGGTCAAACTGTAATAATATTCTTGAGTGTTTTTGAGGCTCTTAACATGCTTCAAATTGCATGAAACTCGACACACACATCAATATTGTCAACCAGTAGACATGGACAAAGCCATAGAAATGGGCGTGGTGGAGGGGCTCAGTAGCGCCACCTTTTGACAAAAGTGGGGGGTTAGTTTTTCCTACAGTCACCAAACTCGGTACACATATTATTCTCATCAAGCCGGACAATTTTCTAATTTACATTCATTAGCTCCGACCAACAGGAAGTCAGCTATTTTGGTTTGAATGTTAATTTTTTGAAAAAACAGGCTATGAATTTTATACTACTACTCCTACAGGGTTTATCCAATTTACACCAAGCTTTTTTTAACTTGTTGCTAA
Source organism: Chanodichthys erythropterus (assembly GCF_024489055.1). Lineage (NCBI taxonomy): Eukaryota > Metazoa > Chordata > Actinopteri > Cypriniformes > Xenocyprididae > Chanodichthys > Chanodichthys erythropterus. Next base: position 42,681,676 of record NC_090235.1, on the reverse strand, counting down.
CACATTGAAGTTGTTTAATTGCAAACGGATTTTGGATATCTCAAACGGTTTGGCCGTGGCGAGGCAACGAATTTATGGCAAGAAAAGGGAAACAAAGTGTTATAACTTCTGCATACATTAATTGATTTTGATGAAACTTTGGCTTAGTCTTCGTTGTACAAGGCTGATCACATGGATTTGACTATTGTGATTCAAAGTCATAGCGCCACCAACTGGAAGCAGAAAATGTGTCACTTTCAGCATACATTGAGATCACCCTCTTATTTTTACCTGATTTGCTTCAAAATTCATCAGAATAATGTTAAAACTTGGCACATGTAATCCTTTGAAAATGGGCAGGGAGGAGGGGCTCTATAGCGGCACCTTGTAGTGCAGTAAATGTGGAGTGAATTTGACATAGTCCTTTGATGTTTAACCGTTTTAAGTGCCTATTGCCCGCTGTGCACAGTTGCCCTGAAGCCACCGGGGTGGCGGTGCCACCGGGCTTGGGCCCGCCATCGCTGCTCGCAGCTATATTTATTTATTTATTTTTTTTATTTTTTTCCGTCTTCCGGGGCTTTTTGGGGGCCTTAACATGCTCAAAAACTCTTGAAAATTGGCACACACATTGGAATCCGCGGCCATTAGGACGCCGGAGAGGCTGGTACCCGGGCGTGGCAGGGGGGCTCGACAGCGCCCCCTTGAAAAAAGTCAGAAAATTTGGTCCATATATTAAACATGCTTGCACGTATTAGTATGAAACTCGGTACACATATAGACCTCATCGGGCCGAACAACTTTCGCGCTCTAAGTTAATCGCCACGCCAACAGGAAGTCAGCTATTAAGGGTTGTTTGAAAAACGCATGCTCTGGAATTTGATATACTCCTCCTAGACGATTAATCCGATCGCCACCAAACTCGGTCAGCATGAAGTCAAGACACTGATGATTAAAAATTGCCAGGGGATTTTTGATATCTCGAACGGTTTGGCCGTGGCGAGGCAACGAATTTATGGCGAGAAAAAGGAAACAGGAAATGTGTTATAACGTCTTAATACATATATTGATCTTTATGAAACTTCACGAGTGTGTTCGTTATAGGAGTCTGATCACATGGATGTGACTATTGTGAGTCAAAGTTATAGCGCCACCAACTGGCAGCAGGAAGTGTATCACTTTTTGAAATGTTTTGAGATCACCCTCTTATTTTTACCTGATTTGCTTCAAACTTCATCAATGTAATGTCAATACAAAGCAGATGTAGACCTATGACAGGATTTTTGATATTTGAAATATTGTTGCCATGGCAACAGGTCAAACTGTAATAATATTCTTGAGTGTTTTTGAGGCTCTTAACATGCTTCAAATTGCATGAAACTCGACACACACATCAATATTGTCAACCAGTACACATGGACAAAGCCATAGAAATGGGCGTGTTGGAGGGGCTCAGTAGCGCCACCTTTTGACAAAAGTGGGGGTTAGTTTTTCCTACAGTCACCAAACTCGGTACACATATTGTTCTCATCAAGCCGGACAATTTTCTTATTTACATTCATTAGCTCCGACCAACAGGAAGTCAGCTATTTTGGTTTGAATGTTAATTTTTTGAAAAAACAGGCTATGAATTTTATACTACTACTCCGACAGGGTTTATCCAATTTACACCAAGCTTTTTTTAACTTGTTGCGAACACATTGAAGTTGTTTAATTGCAAACGGATTTTGGATATCTCAAACGGTTTGGCCGTGGCGAGGCAACGAATTTATGGCGAGAAAAGGGAAACAGGAAATGTGTTATAACTTCTGCATACATTGATTGATGTTTATGAAACTTCAGGAGTGTGTTGGTTGTAGTAGTCTGATCACATGGATGTAACTATTGTGAGTCAAAGTTATAGCGCCACCAAATGGCAGCAAGAAGTGTATCACTTTTAAAATGCTTTGAGATCACCCTCTTATTTTTACCTGATTTGCTTCAAACTTCATCAGTGTAATGTCAATACACAGCAGATGTAGACCTATGACAGGATTTTTGATATTTGAAATATTGTTGCCATGGCAACAGGTCAAACTGTAATAATATTCTTGAGTGTTTTTGAGGCTCTTAACATGCTTCAAATTGCATGAAACTCGACACACACATCAATATTGTCAACCAGTAGACATGGACAAAGCCATAGAAATGGGCGTGGTGGAGGGGCTCAGTAGCGCCACCTTTTGACAAAAGTGGGGGTTAGTTTTTCCTACAGTCACCAAACTCGGTACACATATTATTCTCATCAAGCCGGACAATTTTCTAATTTACATTCATTAGCTCCGACCAACAGGAAGTCAGCTATTTTGGTTTGAATGTTAATTTTTTGAAAAAACAGGCTATGAATTTTATACTACTACTCCTACAGGGTTTATCCAATTTACACCAAGCTTTTTTTAACTTGTTGCTAATACATTGAAGTTGTTTAATTGCAAACGGATTTTGGATATCTCAAACGGTTTGGCCGTGGCGAGGCAACGAATTTATGGCAAGAAAAGGGAAACAAAGTGTTATAACTTCTGCATACATTAATTGATTTTGATGAAACTTTGGCTTAGTCTTCGTTGTACAAGGCTGATCACATGGATTTGACTATTGTGATTCAAAGTCATAGCGCCACCAACTGGAAGCAGAAAATGTGTCACTTTCAGCATACATTGAGATCACCCTCTTATTTTTACCTGATTTGCTTCAAAATTCATCAGAATAATGTTAAAACTTGGCACATGTAATCCTTTGAAAATGGGCAGGGAGGAGGGGCTCTATAACGGCATCTTGTAGTGCAGTAAATGTGGAGTGAATTTGACATAGTCCTTTGATGTTTAACCGTTTTAAGTGCCTATTGCCCGCTGTGCGCAGTTGCCCTGAAGCCACCGGGGTGGCGGTGCCACCGGGCTTGGGCCCGCCATCGCTGCTCGCAGCTATATTTCTTCTTCTTCTTCTTCTTCTTCTCCAAAGTGAATCGCATTTTAGAGGGCCTAAACGTGCTCGAAAACTCACGAAACTTTGCATACGCGTCAGAAGTGGTGAAAATTTACGTCTGTTATGGGTTTCGGAATTGGGCGTGGCAAAATGGCTCGATAGCGCCATCTAACGTACAGCCCCGCTCGCTACATTACACTAGGGCTTTGAAATTCGGTACACACATTTATCAGCCCAGTGCCTACAAAAAATTCTCTTGGAGCGAAATCCGAAACCAAACAGGAAGTCAGATATTTTGAATTAATTCACCGTTTTTTGCATTTTCCAGACGTTGTACTTTAACGAACTCCTCCTAGAGATTTAATCAGATCAATGTCATTTTTGGTCAGTCTAATCTAAAGGCCTTTGTGACGTTAAATTGCGAAGATCTAGAGTTTTCACTGAAGGGCGTGTCCGTGGCGGCCTGACAAAGTTTGATGTCTTCGCCATGAAAAAGGAAGTTGTTGTAACTCAGACAAACAATGTCGGATCTGCCCCAAACTTCACATGCTTTATTAGAGTCCTAACCTGAAGACATCTTCATAACAATATTCAGTTACAGTCATAGCGCCACCTGCAGGCAACAGGGAATTACATGTTTTATACTGTGATTAACTCCTCATAGAGATTTAACCAGATCAACATCAAATGTTATCAGTCTCATCTCAAGACCTTAGCGATGATAAATTTCAAAGATCTTGAGTTTTCGCTGAAGGGCGTGTCTGTGGCGGCCTGACAAAGTCTGATGTTTCGCCATGAAAGAGGAAGCTGCTGTAACTCAGGCATACAATGTCCGATCTGCCCCAAACTTCACATGTGTGATAAGAGTCCTGGCCTAAAGACATCTATATGACAATATTTAGTTAGTCATAGCGCCACCTGCTGGCAACAGGAAATGGCATGCTTCACAATGTAATTCACTACCAGAGTCACATTTCATTATGCCACGAAGTACCAAACATGCTAGAGACGCGTTAAATCATGCAACACTTGGCTGAGTGCTAATTTATGCGATTAACGCCACGAAAGAAACAGGAAGTTGTTGTAACTCAGGCATACAATGTCCGATCTGCTTCAAACTTCACATGTTCGAAAATAGTCCTGGGCTGAAGACATCAACATGGAAAAATTCAGTTACGGTAAAAGCGCCACCTGTTGGCCGCAGGAAGTGTGGCATTTCGAAATGACTTTGGCATAATTCTCCTGTATTCACTCACTTAAATGCATGACGCCCATTGTTCACTGTTTTCCTGAGGCCAACGGGTGGCGGTGAGCCCGGGTGCGAGGGCCCTCTCAACGCTGCTTGCAGCTTTAATTATTAGGGCCCAAGCGAAAATTCGCGCAGGGCCCTCTTGTTCTTCTAAGGATTATTATTTAGGGCCCAAGCGAAAATTCGCGCAGGGCCCTCTTGTTCTTCTAAGGATTATTAGGGCCCAAGCGAAAATTCGCGCAGGGCCCTCTTGTTCTTCTAAGGATTATTAGGGCCCAAGCGAAAATTCGCGCAGGGCCCTCTTGTTCTTCTAAGGATTATTATTATTTTTTTTTTTTTTTATTTTTTTTTTTTTCCGTCTTCCGGGGCTTTTTGGGGGCCTTAACATGCTCAAAAACTCTTGAAAATTGGCACACACATTGGAATCCGCGGCCATTAGGACGCCGGAGAGGCTGGTACCCGGGCGTGGCAGGGGGGCTCGACAGCGCCCCCTTGAAAAAAGTCTGAAAATTTGGTCCATATATTAAACATGCTTGCACGTATTAGTATGAAACTCGGTACACATATAGACCTCATCGGGCCGAACAACTTTCGCGCTCTAAGTTAATCGCCACGCCAACAGGAAGTCAGCTATTAAGGGTTGTTTGAAAAACGCATGCTCTGGAATTTGATATACTCCTCCTAGACGATTAATCCGATCGCCACCAAACTCGGTCAGCATGAAGTCAAGACACTGATGATTAAAAATTGCCAGGGGATTTTTGATATCTCGAACGGTTTGGCCGTGGCGAGGCAACGAATTTATGGCGAGAAAAAGGAAACAGGAAATGTGTTATAACGTCTTAATACATATATTGATCTTTATGAAGCTTCACAAGTGTGTTCGTTATAGGAGTCTGATCACATGGATGTGACTATTGTGAGTCAAAGTTATAGCGCCACCAACTGGCAGCAGGAAGTGTATCACTTTTTGAAATGTTTTGAGATCACCCTCTTATTTTTACCTGATTTGCTTCAAACTTCATCAGTGTAATGTCAATACACAGCAGATGTAGACCTATGACAGGATTTTTGATATTTGAAATATTGTTGCCATGGTAACAGGTCAAACTGTAATAATATTCTTGAGTGTTTTTGAGGCTCTTAACATGCTTCAAATTGCATGAAACTCGACACACACATCAATATTGTCAACCAGTAGACATGGACAAAGCCATAGAAATGGGCGTTGTGGAGGGGCTCAGTAGCGCCACCTTTTGACAAAAGTGGGGGGGTTAGTTTTTCCTACAGTCACCAAACTCGGTACACATATTATTCTCATCAAGCCGGACAATTTTCTAATTTACATTCATTAGCTCCGACCAACAGGAAGTCAGCTATTTTGGTTTGAATGTTAATTTTTTGAAAAAACAGGCTATGAATTTTATACTACTACTCCTACAGGGTTTATCCAATTTACACCAAGCTTTTTTTAACTTGTTGCGAACACATTGAAGTTGTTTAATTGCAAACGGATTTTGGATATCTCAAACGGTTTGGCCGTGGCGAGGCAACGAATTTATGGCGAGAAAAGGGAAACAGGAAATGTGTTATAACTTCTGCATACATTGATTGATGTTTATGAAACTTCAGGAGTGTGTTGGTTGTAGTAGTCTGATCACATGGATGTAACTATTGTGAGTCAAAGTTATAGCGCCACCAAATGGCAGCAAGAAGTGTATCACTTTTAAAATGCTTTGAGATCACCCTCTTATTTTTACCTGATTTGCTTCAAACTTCATCAGTGTAATGTCAATACACAGCAGATGTAGACCTATGACAGGATTTTTGATATTTGAAATATTGTTGCCATGGCAACAGGTCAAACTGTAATAATATTCTTGAGTGTTTTTGAGGCTCTTAACATGCTTCAAATTGCATGAAACTCGACACACACATCAATATTGTCAACCAGTAGACATGGACAAAGCCATAGAAATGGGCGTGGTGGAGGGGCTCAGTAGCGCCACCTTTTGACAAAAGTGGGGGTTAGTTTTTCCTACAGTCACCAAACTCGGTACACATATTATTCTCATCAAGCCGGACAATTTTCTAATTTACATTCATTAGCTCCGACCAACAGGAAGTCAGCTATTTTGGTTTGAATGTTAATTTTTTGAAAAAACAGGCTATGAATTTTATACTACTACTCCTACAGGGTTTATCCAATTTACACCAAGCTTTTTTTAACTTGTTGCTAACACATTGAAGTTGTTTAATTGCAAACGGATTTTGGATATCTCAAACGGTTTGGCCATGGCGAGGCAACGAATTTATGGCAAGAAAAGGGAAACAAAGTGTTTTAACTCCTGCATACATTAATTGATTTTGATGAAAGTTCGGCTTAGTCTTCGTTGTACAAGGCTGATCACATGGATGTGACTATTGTGATTCAAAGTCATAGCGCCACCAACTGGAAGCAGAACATGTGTCACTTTCAGCATACATTGAGATCACCGTCTTATTTTTACCTGATTTGCTTCAAAATTCATCAGAATAATGTTAAAACTTGGCACATGTAATCCTTTGAAAATGGGCAGGGAGGAGGGGCTCTATAGTGGCACCTTGTAGTGCAGTAAATGTGGAGTGAATTTGACATAGTCCTTTGATGTTTAACCGTTTTAAATGCCTATTGCCCGCTGTGCACAGTTGCCCTGAAGCCACCGGGGTGGCGGTGCCACCGGGCTTGGGCCCGCCATCGCTGCTCGCAGCTATATTTATTATTATTATTATTTTTTTTTTTTTTTTTTTTTTTTTTTTTTTACGTCTTCCGGGGCTTTTTGGGGGCCTTAACATGCTCAAAAACTCTTGAAAATTGGCACACACATTGGAATCCGCGGCCATTAGGACGCCGGAGAGGCTGGTACCCGGGCGTGGCAGGGGGGCTCGACAGCGCCCCCTTGAAAAAAGTCTGAAAATTTGGTCCATATATTAAACATGCTTGCACGTATTAGTATGAAACTCGGTACACATATAGACCTCATCGGGCCGAACAACTTTCGCGCTCTAAGTTAATCGCCACGCCAACAGGAAGTCAGCTATTAAGGGTTGTTTGAAAAACGCATGCTCTGGAATTTGATATACTCCTCCTAGACGATTAATCCGATCGCCACCAAACTCGGTCAGCATGAAGTCAAGACACTGATGATTAAAAATTGCCAGGGGATTTTTGATATCTCGAACGGTTTGGCCGTGGCGAGGCAACGAATTTATGGCGAGAAAAAGGAAACAGGAAATGTGTTATAACGTCTTAATACATATATTGATCTTTATGAAACTTCACGAGTGTGTTCGTTATAGGAGTCTGATCACATGGATGTGACTATTGTGAGTCAAAGTTATAGCGCCACCAACTGGCAGCAGGAAGTGTATCACTTTTTGAAATGTTTTGAGATCACCCTCTTATTTTTACCTGATTTGCTTCAAACTTCATCAGTGTAATGTCAATACACAGCAGATGTAGACCTATGACAGGATTTTTGATATTTGAAATATTGTTGCCATGGCAACAGGTCAAACTGTAATAATATTCTTGAGTGTTTTTGAGGCTCTTAACATGCTTCAAATTGCATGAAACTCGACACACACATCAATATTGTCAACCAGTAGACATGGACAAAGCCATAGAAATGGGCGTGGTGGAGGGGCTCAGTAGCGCCACCTTTTGACAAAAGTGGGGGTTAGTTTTTCCTACAGTCACCAAACTCGGTACACATATTATTCTCATCAAGCCGGACAATTTTCTAATTTACATTCATTAGCTCCGACCAACAGGAAGTCAGCTATTTTGGTTTGAATGTTAATTTTTTGAAAAAACAGGCTATGAATTTTATACTACTACTCCTACAGGGTTTATCCAATTTACACCAAGCTTTTTTTAACTTGTTGCGAACACATTGAAGTTGTTTAATTGCAAACGGATTTTGGATATCTCAAACGGTTTGTCCGTGGCGAGGCAACGAATTTATGGCAAGAAAAGGGAAACAAAGTGTTATAACTTCTGCATACATTAATTGATTTTGATGAAACTTTGGCTTAGTCTTCGTTGTACAAGGCTGATCACATGGATTTGACTATTGTGATTCAAAGTCATAGCGCCACCAACTGGAAGCAGAAAATGTGTCACTTTCAGCATACATTGAGATCACCCTCTTATTTTTACCTGATTTGCTTCAAAATTCATCAGAATAATGTTAAAACTTGGCACATGTAATCCTTTGAAAATGGGCAGGGAGGAGGGGCTCTATAACGGCACCTTGTAGTGCAGTAAATGTGGAGTGAATTTGACATAGCCCTTTGATGTTTAACCGTTTTAAGTGCCTATTGCCCGCTGTGCGCAGTTGCCCTGAAGCCACCGGGGTGGCGGTGCCACCGGGCTTGGGCCCGCCATCGCTGCTCGCAGCTATATTTATTCTTCTTCTTCTTCTTCTTCTTCTCCAAAGTGAATCGCATTTTAGAGGGCCTAAACGTGCTCGAAAACTCACGAAACTTTGCATACGCGTCAGAAGTGGTGAAAATTTACGTCTGTTATGGGTTTCGGAATTGGGCGTGGCAAAATGGCTCGATAGCGCCATCTAACGTACAGCCCCGCTCGCTACATTACACTAGGGCTTTGAAATTCGGTACACACATTTATCAGCCCAGTGCCTACAAAAAATTATCTTGGAGCGAAATCCGAAACCAAACAGGAAGTCAGATATTTTGAATTAATTCACCGTTTTTTGCATTTTCCAGACGTTGTACTTTAACGAACTCCTCCTAGAGATTTAATCAGATCAATGTCATTTTTGGTCAGTCTAATCTAAAGGCCTTTGTGACGTTAAATTGCGAAGATCTAGAGTTTTCACTGAAGGGCGTGTCCGTGGCGGCCTGACAAAGTTTGATGTCTTCGCCATGAAAAAGGAAGTTGTTGTAACTCAGACAAACAATGTCGGATCTGCCCCAAACTTCACATGCTTTATTAAAGTCCTAACCTGAAGACATCTTCATAATAATATTCAGTTACAGTCATAGCGCCACCTGCAGGCAACAGGAAATGACATGTTTTATACTGTGATTAACTCCTCATAGAGATTTAACCAGATCAACATCATATCTTGTCAGTCTAATCTCAAGACCTTAGCGATGATAAATTTCAAAGATCTTGAGTTTTCGCTGAAGGGCGTGTCTGTGGCGGCCTGACAAAGTCTGATGTTTCGCCATGAAAGAGGAAGCTGCTGTAACTCAGGCATACAATGTCCGATCTGCCCCAAACTTCACATGTGTGATAAGAGTCCTGGCCTAAAGACATCTATATGACAATATTTAGTTAGTCATAGTGCCACCTGCTGGCAACAGGAAATGGCATGCTTCAGGATGTAATTCACTACCAGAGTCACATTTCATTATGCCACGAAGTACCAAACATGCTAGAGACACGTTAAATCATGCAACACTTGGCTGAGTGCTAATTTATGCGATTAACGCCACAAAAGAAACAGGAAGTTGTTGTAACTCAGGCATACAATGTCCGATCTGCCCCAAACTTCACATGTGTGATAAGAGTCCTAGCCTAAAGATGTCCATATGATAATATTCAGTTAGTCATAGCGCCACCTGCTGGCAACAGGAAATGGCATGCTTTATACTGTAATTCACTACCAGATTCACATTTCATCATGCCACGAAGTTCCAGACATGCTAGAAACACGTTAAATCATGCAACACTTGGCTGAGTGCTAATGTATGCGATTAACGCCACTAAAGAAACAGGAAGTTGTTGTAACTCAGGCATACAATGTCCGATCTGCTTCAAACTTCACGTGTTCGATGATAGTCCTGGCCTGAAGACATCAACATGGCAAAATTCAGTTACGGTAAAAGCGCCACCTGTTGGCCGCAGGAAGTGTGGCATTTCGAAATGACTTTGGCATAATTCTCCTGTATTCACTCACTTAAATGCATGACGCCCACTGTTCACTGTTTTCCTGAGGCCAACGGGTGGCGGTGAGCCCGGGTGCGAGGGCCCTCTCAACGCTGCTTGCAGCTTTAATTATTATTCTTCTTCTCCAAAATGAATCGCATTTGAGAGGGCCTAAACGTGCTCGAAAACTCATGAAACTTTGCACACGCGTCAGAAGTGGTGAAAATTTACGTCTGTTATGGGTTTCGGAATTGGGCGTGGCAAAATGGCTCGATAGCGCCATCTAACGTACAGCCCGCTCGCTACATAACACTATGGGTTTGAAATTCGGTACACACATTTATCAGCCCAGTACCTACAAAAAATTCTCTTGGAGCGAAATCCGAAACCAAACAGGAAGTCAGATATTTTTAATTAATTCACCGTTTTTTGCATTTTCCAGACGTTGTACTTTAACGAACTCCTCCTAGAGATTTAATCAGATCAATGTCATTTTTGGTCAGTCTAATCTAAAGGCCTTTGTGACGTTAAATTGCGAAGATCTAGAGTTTTCACTGAAGGGCGTGTCCGTGGCAGCCTGACAAAGTTTGATGTCTTCGCCATGAAAAAGGAAGTTGTTGTAACTCAGACAAACAATGTCGGATCTGCCCCAAACTTCACATGCTTTATTAGAGTCCTGACCTGAAGACATCTTCATAACAATATTCAGTTACAGTCATAGCGCCACCTGCAGGCAACAGGAAATGACATGTTTTACACTGTGATTAACTCCTCATGGAAATTTAACCAGATCAACATCATATGTTGTCAGTCTAATCTTAAGACCTTAGCGATGATAAATATCAAAGATCTTGAGTTTTCGTTGAAGGGCGTGTCCGTGGCGGTCTGACAAAGTCTGATGTTTCGCCATGAAAGAGGAAACTGTTGTAACTCAGGCATACTATGTCCGATCTGCTCCAAACTTCACATGTGTGATAAGAGTCCTAGCCTTAAGATGTCTATATGATAATATTCAGTTAGTCATAGCGCCACCTGCTGGCAACAGGAAATGGCATGCTTCACAATGTAATTCACTACCAGAGTCACATTTCATTATGCCACGAAGTACCAAACATGCTAGAGACACGTTAAATCATGCAACACTTGGCTGAGTGCTAATTTATGCGATTAACGCCACGAAAGAAACAGGAAGTTGTTGTAACTCAGGCATACAATGTCCGATCTGCTTCAAACTTCACGTGTTCAATGATAGTCCTGGCCTGAAGACATCAACATGGCAAAATTCAGTTACGGTAAAAGCGCCACCTGTTGGCCGCAGGAAGTGTGGCATTTCGAAATGACTTTGGCATAAATCTCCTGTATTCACTCACTTAAATGCATGACGCCCACTGTTCGCTGTTTTCCTGAGGCCAACGGGTGGCGGTGAGCCCGGGTGCGAGGGCCCTCTCAACGCTGCTTGCAGCTTTAATTAGGGCCCAAGCGAATTAAGCGCGCAGGGCCCTCTTGTTCTTCTAAGGATTATTATTAGGGCCCAAGCGAAAATTCGCGCAGGGCCCTCTTGTTCTTCTAAGGATTATTATTATTTTTTTTTTTTTTATTTTTTATTTATTTATTTTTTTCCGTCTTCCGGGGCTTTTTGGGGGCCTTAACATGCTCAAAAACTCTTGAAAATTGGCACACACATTGGAATCCGCGGCCATTAGGACGCCGGAGAGGCTGGTACCCGGGCGGGGCAGGGGGGCTCGACAGCGCCCCCTTGAAAAAAGTCTGAAAATTTGGTCCATATATTAAACATGCTTGCACGTATTAGTATGAAACTCGGTACACATATAGACCTCATCGGGCCGAACAACTTTCGCGCTCTAAGTTAATCGCCACGCCAACAGGAAGTCAGCTATTAAGGGTTGTTTGAAAAACGCATGCTCTGGAATTTGATATACTCCTCCTAGACGATTAATCCGATCGCCACCAAACTCGGTCAGCATGAAGTCAAGACACTGATGATTAAAAATTGCCAGGGGATTTTTGATATCTCGAACGGTTTGGCCGTGGCGAGGCAACGAATTTATGGCGAGAAAAAGGAAACAGGAAATGTGTTATAACGTATTAATACATATATTGATCTTTATGAAACTTCACGAGTGTGTTCGTTATAGGAGTCTGATCACATGGATGTGACTATTGTGAGTCAAAGTTATAGCGCCACCAACTGGCAGCAGGAAGTGTATCACTTTTTGAAATGTTTTGAGATCACCCTCTTATTTTTACCTGATTTGCTTCAAACTTCATCAGTGTAATGTCAATACACAGCAGATGTAGACCTATGACAGGATTTTTGATATTTGAAATATTGTTGCCATGGCAACAGGTCAAACTGTAATAATATTCTTGAGTGTTTTTGAGGCTCTTAACATGCTTCAAATTGCATGAAACTCGACACACACATCAATATTGTCAACCAGTAGACATGGACAAAGCCATAGAAATGGGCGTGGTGGAGGGGCTCAGTAGCGCCACCTTTTGACAAAAGTGGGGGGTTAGTTTTTCCTACAGTCACCAAACTCGGTACACATATTATTCTCATCAAGCCGGACAATTTTCTAATTTACATTCATTAGCTCCGACCAACAGGAAGTCAGCTATTTTGGTTTGAATGTTAATTTTTTGAAAAAACAGGCTATGAATTTTATACTACTACTCCTACAGGGTTTATCCAATTTACACCAAGCTTTTTTTAACTTGTTGCGAACACATTGAAGTTGTTTAATTGCAAACGGATTTTGGATATCTCAAACGGTTTGGCCGTGGCGAGGCAACGAATTTATGGCGAGAAAAGGGAAACAGGAAATGTGTTATAACTTCTGCATACATTGATTGATGTTTATGAAACTTCAGGAGTGTGTTGGTTGTAGTAGTCTGATCACATGGATGTAACTATTGTGAGTCAAAGTTATAGCGCCACCAAATGGCAGCAAGAAGTGTATCACTTTTAAAATGCTTTGAGATCACCCTCTTATTTTTACCTGATTTGCTTCAAACTTCATCAGTGTAATGTCAATACACAGCAGATGTAGACCTATGACAGGATTTTTGATATTTGAAATATTGTTGCCATGGCAACAGGTCAAACTGTAATAATATTCTTGAGTGTTTTTGAGGCTCTTAACATGCTTCAAATTGCATGAAACTCGACACACACATCAATATTGTCAACCAGTAGACATGGACAAAGCCATAGAAATGGGCGTGGTGGAGGGGCTCAGTAGCGCCACCTTTTGACAAAAGTGGGGGGGTTAGTTTTTCCTACAGTCACCAAACTCGGTACACATATTATTCTCATCAAGCCGGACAATTTTCTAATTTACATTCATTAGCTCCGACCAACAGGAAGTCAGCTATTTTGGTTTGAATGTTAATTTTTTGAAAAAACAGGCTATGAATTTTATACTACTACTCCTACAGGGTTTATCCAATTTACACCAAGCTTTTTTTAACTTGTTGCTAATACATTGAAGTTGTTTAATTGCAAACGGATTTTGGATATCTCAAACGGTTTGGCCGTGGCGAGGCAACGAATTTATGGCAAGAAAAGGGAAACAAAGTGTTATAACTTCTGCATACATTAATTGATTTTGATGAAACTTTGGCTTAGTCTTCGTTGTACAAGGCTGATCACATGGATTTGACTATTGTGATTCAAAGTCATAGCGCCACCAACTGGAAGCAGAAAATGTGTCACTTTCAGCATACATTGAGATCACCCTCTTATTTTTACCTGATTTGCTTCAAAATTCATCAGAATAATGTTAAAACTTGGCACATGTAATCCTTTGAAAATGGGCAGGGAGGAGGGGCTCTATAACGGCATCTTGTAGTGCAGTAAATGTGGAGTGAATTTGACATAGTCCTTTGATGTTTAACCGTTTTAAGTGCCTATTGCCCGCTGTGCGCAGTTGCCCTGAAGCCACCGGGGTGGCGGTGCCACCGGGCTTGGGCCCGCCATCGCTGCTCGCAGCTATATTTCTTCTTCTTCTTCTTCTTCTTCTCCAAAGTGAATCGCATTTTAGAGGGCCTAAACGTGCTCGAAAACTCACGAAACTTTGCATACGCGTCAGAAGTGGTGAAAATTTACGTCTGTTATGGGTTTCGGAATTGGGCGTGGCAAAATGGCTCGATAGCGCCATCTAACGTACAGCCCCGCTCGCTACATTACACTAGGGCTTTGAAATTCGGTACACACATTTATCAGCCCAGTGCCTACAAAAAATTCTCTTGGAGCGAAATCCGAAACCAAACAGGAAGTCAGATATTTTGAATTAATTCACCGTTTTTTGCATTTTCCAGACGTTGTACTTTAACGAACTCCTCCTAGAGATTTAATCAGATCAATGTCATTTTTGGTCAGTCTAATCTAAAGGCCTTTGTGACGTTAAATTGCGAAGATCTAGAGTTTTCACTGAAGGGCGTGTCCGTGGCGGCCTGACAAAGTTTGATGTCTTCGCCATGAAAAAGGAAGTTGTTGTAACTCAGACAAACAATGTCGGATTTGCCCCAAACTTCACATGCTTTATTAAAGTCCTAACCTGAAGACATCTTCATAACAATATTCAGTTACAGTCATAGCGCCACCTGCAGGCAACAGGAAATGACATGTTTTATACTGTGATTAACTCCTCATAGAGATTTAACCAGATCAACATCATATCTTGTCAGTCTAATCTCAAGACCTTAGCGATGATAAATTTCAAAGATCTTGAGTTTTCGCTGAAGGGCGTGTCTGTGGCGGCCTGACAAAGTCTGATGTTTCGCCATGAAAGAGGAAGCTGCTGTAACTCAGGCATACAATGTCCGATCTGCCCCAAACTTCACATGTGTGATAAGAGTCCTGGCCTAAAGACATCTATATGACAATATTTAGTTAGTCATAGTGCCACCTGCTGGCAACAGGAAATGGCATGCTTCAGGATGTAATTCACTACCAGAGTCACATTTCATTATGCCACGAAGTACCAAACATGCTAGAGACACGTTAAATCATGCAACACTTGGCTGAGTGCTAATTTATGCGATTAACGCCACAAAAGAAACAGGAAGTTGTTGTAACTCAGGCATACAATGTCCGATCTGCCCCAAACTTCACATGTGTGATAAGAGTCCTAGCCTAAAGATGTCCATATGATAATATTCAGTTAGTCATAGCGCCACCTGCTGGCAACAGGAAATGGCATGCTTTATACTGTAATTCACTACCAGATTCACATTTCATCATGCCACGAAGTTCCAGACATGCTAGAAACACGTTAAATCATGCAACACTTGGCTGAGTGCTAATGTATGCGATTAACGCCACTAAAGAAACAGGAAGTTGTTGTAACTCAGGCATACAATGTCCGATCTGCTTCAAACTTCACGTGTTCGATGATAGTCCTGGCCTGAAGACATCAACATGGCAAAATTCAGTTACGGTAAAAGCGCCACCTGTTGGCCGCAGGAAGTGTGGCATTTCGAAATGACTTTGGCATAATTCTCCTGTATTCACTCACTTAAATGCATGACGCCCACTGTTCACTGTTTTCCTGAGGCCAACGGGTGGCGGTGAGCCCGGGTGCGAGGGCCCTCTCAACGCTGCTTGCAGCTTTAATTATTATTCTTCTTCTCCAAAATGAATCGCATTTGAGAGGGCCTAAACGTGCTCGAAAACTCATGAAACTTTGCACACGCGTCAGAAGTGGTGAAAATTTACGTCTGTTATGGGTTTCGGAATTGGGCGTGGCAAAATGGCTCGATAGCGCCATCTAACGTACAGCCCCGCTCGCTACATAACACTATGGGTTTGAAATTCGGTACACACATTTATCAGCCCAGTACCTACAAAAAATTCTCTTGGAGCGAAATCCGAAACCAAACAGGAAGTCAGATATTTTTAATTAATTCACCGTTTTTTGCATTTTCCAGACGTTGTACTTTAACGAACTCCTCCTAGAGATTTAATCAGATCAATGTCATTTTTGGTCAGTCTAATCTAAAGGCCTTTGTGACGTTAAATTGCGAAGATCTAGAGTTTTCACTGAAGGGCGTGTCTGTGGCAGCCTGACAAAGTTTGATGTCTTCGCCATGAAAAAGGAAGTTGTTGTAACTCAGACAAACAATGTCGGATCTGCCCCAAACTTCACATGCTTTATTAGAGTCCTGACCTGAAGACATCTTCATAACAATATTCAGTTACAGTCATAGCGCCACCTGCAGGCAACAGGAAATGACATGTTTTACACTGTGATTAACTCCTCATGGAAATTTAACCAGATCAACATCATATGTTGTCAGTCTAATCTTAAGACCTTAGCGATGATAAATATCAAAGATCTTGAGTTTTCGTTGAAGGGCGTGTCCGTGGCGGTCTGACAAAGTCTGATGTTTCGCCATGAAAGAGGAAACTGTTGTAACTCAGGCATACTATGTCCGATCTGCTCCAAACTTCACATGTGTGATAAGAGTCCTAGCCTAAAGATGTCTATATGATAATATTCAGTTAGTCATAGCGCCACCTGCTGGCAACAGGAAATGGCATGCTTCACAATGTAATTCACTACCAGAGTCACATTTCATTATGCCACGAAGTACCAAACATGCTAGAGACACGTTAAATCATGCAACACTTGGCTGAGTGCTAATTTATGCGATTAACGCCACGAAAGAAACAGGAAGTTGTTGTAACTCAGGCATACAATGTCCGATCTGCTTCAAACTTCACGTGTTCAATGATAGTCCTGGCCTGAAGACATCAACATGGCAAAATTCAGTTACGGTAAAAGCGCCACCTGTTGGCCGCAGGAAGTGTGGCATTTCGAAATGACTTTGGCATAAATCTCCTGTATTCACTCACTTAAATGCATGACGCCCACTGTTCGCTGTTTTCCTGAGGCCAACGGGTGGCGGTGAGCCCGGGTGCGAGGGCCCTCTCAACGCTGCTTGCAGCTTTAATTAGGGCCCAAGCGAATTAAGCGCGCAGGGCCCTCTTGTTCTTCTAAGGATTATTATTAGGGCCCAAGCGAAAATTCGCGCAGGGCCCTCTTGTTCTTCTAAGGATTATTATTATTTTTTTTTATTTTTATTTTTTATTTATTTATTTTTTTCCGTCTTCCGGGGCTTTTTGGGGGCCTTAACATGCTCAAAAACTCTTGAAAATTGGCACACACATTGGAATCCGCGGCCATTAGGACGCCGGAGAGGCTGGTACCCGGGCGTGGCAGGGGCTCGACAGCGCCCCCTTGAAAAAAGTCTGAAAATTTGGTCCATATATTAAACATGCTTGCACGTATTAGTATGAAACTCGGTACACATATAGACCTCATCGGGCCGAACAACTTTCGCGCTCTAAGTTAATCGCCACGCCAACAGGAAGTCAGCTATTAAGGGTTGTTTGAAAAACGCATGCTCTGGAATTTGATATACTCCTCCTAGACGATTAATCCGATCGCCACCAAACTCGGTCAGCATGAAGTCAAGACACTGATGATTAAAAATTGCCAGGGGATTTTTGATATCTCGAACGGTTTGGCCGTGGCGAGGCAACGAATTTATGGCGAGAAAAAGGAAACAGGAAATGTGTTATAACGTATTAATACATATATTGATCTTTATGAAACTTCACGAGTGTGTTCGTTATAGGAGTCTGATCACATGGATGTGACTATTGTGAGTCAAAGTTATAGCGCCACCAACTGGCAGCAGGAAGTGTATCACTTTTTGAAATGTTTTGAGATCACCCTCTTATTTTTACCTGATTTGCTTCAAACTTCATCAGTGTAATGTCAATACACAGCAGATGTAGACCTATGACAGGATTTTTGATATTTGAAATATTGTTGCCATGGCAACAGGTCAAACTGTAATAATATTCTTGAGTGTTTTTGAGGCTCTTAACATGCTTCAAATTGCATGAAACTCGACACACACATCAATATTGTCAACCAGTAGACATGGACAAAGCCATAGAAATGGGCGTGGTGGAGGGGCTCAGTAGCGCCACCTTTTGACAAAAGTGGGGGGGGTTAGTTTTTCCTACAGTCACCAAACTCGGTACACATATTATTCTCATCAAGCCGGACAATTTTCTAATTTACATTCATTAGCTCCGACCAACAGGAAGTCAGCTATTTTGGTTTGAATGTTAATTTTTTGAAAAAACAGGCTATGAATTTTATACTACTACTCCTACAGGGTTTATCCAATTTACACCAAGCTTTTTTTAACTTGTTGCGAACACATTGAAGTTGTTTAATTGCAAACGGATTTTGGATATCTCAAACGGTTTGGCCGTGGCGAGGCAACGAATTTATGGCGAGAAAAGGGAAACAGGAAATGTGTTATAACTTCTGCATACATTGATTGATGTTTATGAAACTTCAGGAGTGTGTTGGTTGTAGTAGTCTGATCACATGGATGTAACTATTGTGAGTCAAAGTTATAGCGCCACCAAATGGCAGCAAGAAGTGTATCACTTTTAAAATGCTTTGAGATCACCCTCTTATTTTTACCTGATTTGCTTCAAACTTCATCAGTGTAATGTCAATACACAGCAGATGTAGACCTATGACAGGATTTTTGATATTTGAAATATTGTTGCCATGGCAACAGGTCAAACTGTAATAATATTCTTGAGTGTTTTTGAGGCTCTTAACATGCTTCAAATTGCATGAAACTCGACACACACATCAATATTGTCAACCAGTAGACATGGACAAAGCCATAGAAATGGGCGTGGTGGAGGGGCTCAGTAGCGCCACCTTTTGACAAAAGTGGGGGGGTTAGTTTTTCCTACAGTCACCAAACTCGGTACACATATTATTCTCATCAAGCCGGACAATTTTCTAATTTACATTCATTAGCTCCGACCAACAGGAAGTCAGCTATTTTGGTTTGAATGTTAATTTTTTGAAAAAACAGGCTATGAATTTTATACTACTACTCCTACAGGGTTTATCCAATTTACACCAAGCTTTTTTTAACTTGTTGCTAACACATTGAAGTTGTTTAATTGCAAACGGATTTTGGATATCTCAAACGGTTTGGCCGTGGCGAGGCAACGAATTTATGGCAAGAAAAGGGAAACAAAGTGTTATAACTTCTGCATACATTAATTGATTTTGATGAAACTTTGGCTTAGTCTTCGTTGTACAAGGCTGATCACATGGATTTGACTATTGTGATTCAAAGTCATAGCGCCACCAACTGGAAGCAGAAAATGTGTCACTTTCAGCATACATTGAGATCACCCTCTTATTTTTACCTGATTTGCTTCAAAATTCATCAGAATAATGTTAAAACTTGGCACATGTAATCCTTTGAAAATGGGCAGGGAGGAGGGGCTCTATAGCGGCACCTTGTAGTGCAGTAAATGTGGAGTGAATTTGACATAGTCCTTTGATGTTTAACCGTTTTAAGTGCCTATTGCCCGCTGTGCACAGTTGCCCTGAAGCCACCGGGGTGGCGGTGCCACCGGGCTTGGGCCCGCCATCGCTGCTCGCAGCTATATTTATTTATTTATTTTTTTTATTTTTTTCCGTCTTCCGGGGCTTTTTGGGGGCCTTAACATGCTCAAAAACTCTTGAAAATTGGCACACACATTGGAATCCGCGGCCATTAGGACGCCGGAGAGGCTGGTACCCGGGCGTGGCAGGGGGGCTCGACAGCGCCCCCTTTTGAAAAAAGTCAGAAAATTTGGTCCATATATTAAACATGCTTGCACGTATTAGTATGAAACTCGGTACACATATTATTCTCATCAAGCCGGACAATTTTCTAATTTACATTCATTAGCTCCGACCAACAGGAAGTCAGCTATTTTGGTTTGAATGTTAATTTTTTGAAAAACGCATGCTCTGGAATTTGATACTACTCCTCCTAGACGATTAATCCGATCGCCACCAAACTCGGTCAGCATGAAGTCAAGACACTGAAGTTGATTAAAAATTGCCAGGGGATTTTTGATATCTCAAACGGTTTGGCCGTGGCGAGGCAACGAATTTATGGCGAGAAAAAGGAAACAGGAAATGTGTTATAACGTCTTAATACATATATTGATCTTTATGAAACTTCACGAGTAGTGTTCGTTGTACAAGTCTGATCACATGGATGTGACTATTGTGAGTCAAAGTTATAGCGCCACCAACTGGCAGCAGGAAGTGTATCACTTTTTGAAATGTTTTGAGATCACCCTCTTATTTTTACCTGATTTGCTTCAAACTTCATCAATGTAATGTCAATACAAAGCACATGTAATCCTTTGAAAATGGGCAGGGAGGAGGGGCTCTATAGTGGCACCTTGTAGTGCAGTAAATGTGGAGTGAATTTGACATAGTCCTTTGATGTTTAACCGTTTTAAATGCCTATTGCCCGCTGTGCACAGTTGCCCTGAAGCCACCGGGGTGGCGGTGCCACCGGGCTTGGGCCCGCCATCGCTGCTCGCAGCTCTATTTATTATTATTATTATTATTATTTTTTTTTTTATTTTTTTTTTTTCGTCTTCCGGGGCTTTTGGGGGGCCTTAACATGCTTCAAATTGCATGAAACTCGACACACACATCAATATTGTCAACCAGTACACATGGACAAAGCCATAGAGGCTGGTACCCGGGCGTGTTGGAGGGGCTCAGTAGCGCCACCTTTTGACAAAAGTCTGAAAATTTGGTCCATATATTAAACATGCTTGCACGTATTAGTATGAAACTCGGTACACATATAGACCTCATCGGGCCGGACAACTTTCGCGCTTAAGTTAATTAGCCACGACCAACAGGAAGTCAGCTATTTTGGTTTGAATGTTAATTTTTTGAAAAAACAGGCTATGGAATTTGATACTACTACTCCGACAGGATTTATCCGATTTACACCAAGCTTTTTTTAACTTGTTGCGAACACATTGAAGTTGTTTAATTGCAAACGGATTTTGGATATCTCAAACGGTTTGGCCGTGGCGAGGCAACGAATTTATGGCGAGAAAAAGGAAACAGGAAATGTGTTATAACGTCTTAATACATATATTGATCTTTATGAAACTTCACGAGTGTGTTCGTTATAGTAGTCTGATCACATGGATGTGACTATTGTGAGTCAAAGTTATAGCGCCACCAACTGGCAGCAGGAAGTGTATCACTTTTTGAAATGTTTTGAGATCACCCTCTTATTTTTACCTGATTTGCTTCAAACTTCATCAGTGTAATGTCAATACACAGCAGATGTAGACCTATGACAGGATTTTTGATATTTGAAATATTGTTGCCATGGCAACAGGTCAAACTGTAATAATATTCTTGAGTGTTTTTGAGGCTCTTAACATGCTTCAAATTGCATGAAACTCGACACACACATCAATATTGTCAACCAGTAGACATGGACAAAGCCATAGAAATGGGCGTGGTGGAGGGGCTCAGTAGCGCCACCTTTTGACAAAAGTGGGGGTTAGTTTTTCCTACAGTCACCAAACTCGGTACACATATTATTCTCATCAAGCCGGACAATTTTCTAATTTACATTCATTAGCTCCGACCAACAGGAAGTCAGCTATTTTGGTTTGAATGTTAATTTTTTGAAAAAACAGGCTATGAATTTTATACTACTACTCCTACAGGGTTTATCCAATTTACACCAAGCTTTTTTTAACTTGTTGCTAACACATTGAAGTTGTTTAATTGCAAACGGATTTTGGATATCTCAAACGGTTTGTCCGTGGCGAGGCAACGAATTTATGGCAAGAAAAGGGAAACAAAGTGTTATAACTTCTGCATACATTAATTGATTTTGATGAAACTTTGGCTTAGTCTTCGTTGTACAAGGCTGATCACATGGATTTGACTATTGTGATTCAAAGTCATAGCGCCACCAACTGGAAGCAGAAAATGTGTCACTTTCAGCATACATTGAGATCACCCTCTTATTTTTACCTGATTTGCTTCAAAATTCATCAGAATAATGTTAAAACTTGGCACATGTAATCCTTTGAAAATGGGCAGGGAGGAGGGGCTCTATAACGGCACCTTGTAGTGCAGTAAATGTGGAGTGAATTTGACATAGCCCTTTGATGTTTAACCGTTTTAAGTGCCTATTGCCCGCTGTGCGCAGTTGCCCTGAAGCCACCGGGGTGGCGGTGCCACCGGGCTTGGGCCCGCCATCGCTGCTCGCAGCTATATTTATTCTTCTTCTTCTTCTTCTTCTTCTCCAAAGTGAATCGCATTTTAGAGGGCCTAAACGTGCTCGAAAACTCACGAAACTTTGCATACGCGTCAGAAGTGGTGAAAATTTACGTCTGTTATGGGTTTCGGAATTGGGCGTGGCAAAATGGCTCGATAGCGCCATCTAACGTACAGCCCCGCTCGCTACATTACACTAGGGCTTTGAAATTCGGTACACACATTTATCAGCCCAGTGCCTACAAAAAATTATCTTGGAGCGAAATCCGAAACCAAACAGGAAGTCAGATATTTTGAATTAATTCACCGTTTTTTGCATTTTCCAGACGTTGTACTTTAACGAACTCCTCCTAGAGATTTAATCAGATCAATGTCATTTTTGGTCAGTCTAATCTAAAGGCCTTTGTGACGTTAAATTGCGAAGATCTAGAGTTTTCACTGAAGGGCGTGTCCGTGGCGGCCTGACAAAGTTTGATGTCTTCGCCATGAAAAAGGAAGTTGTTGTAACTCAGACAAACAATGTCGGATCTGCCCCAAACTTCACATGCTTTATTAAAGTCCTAACCTGAAGACATCTTCATAATAATATTCAGTTACAGTCATAGCGCCACCTGCAGGCAACAGGAAATGACATGTTTTATACTGTGATTAACTCCTCATAGAGATTTAACCAGATCAACATCATATCTTGTCAGTCTAATCTCAAGACCTTAGCGATGATAAATTTCAAAGATCTTGAGTTTTCGCTGAAGGGCGTGTCTGTGGCGGCCTGACAAAGTCTGATGTTTCGCCATGAAAGAGGAAGCTGCTGTAACTCAGGCATACAATGTCCGATCTGCCCCAAACTTCACATGTGTGATAAGAGTCCTGGCCTAAAGACATCTATATGACAATATTTAGTTAGTCATAGTGCCACCTGCTGGCAACAGGAAATGGCATGCTTCAGGATGTAATTCACTACCAGAGTCACATTTCATTATGCCACGAAGTACCAAACATGCTAGAGACACGTTAAATCATGCAACACTTGGCTGAGTGCTAATTTATGCGATTAACGCCACAAAAGAAACAGGAAGTTGTTGTAACTCAGGCATACAATGTCCGATCTGCCCCAAACTTCACATGTGTGATAAGAGTCCTAGCCTAAAGATGTCCATATGATAATATTCAGTTAGTCATAGCGCCACCTGCTGGCAACAGGAAATGGCATGCTTTATACTGTAATTCACTACCAGATTCACATTTCATCATGCCACGAAGTTCCAGACATGCTAGAAACACGTTAAATCATGCAACACTTGGCTGAGTGCTAATGTATGCGATTAACGCCACTAAAGAAACAGGAAGTTGTTGTAACTCAGGCATACAATGTCCGATCTGCTTCAAACTTCACGTGTTCGATGATAGTCCTGGCCTGAAGACATCAACATGGCAAAATTCAGTTACGGTAAAAGCGCCACCTGTTGGCCGCAGGAAGTGTGGCATTTCGAAATGACTTTGGCATAATTCTCCTGTATTCACTCACTTAAATGCATGACGCCCACTGTTCACTGTTTTCCTGAGGCCAACGGGTGGCGGTGAGCCCGGGTGCGAGGGCCCTCTCAACGCTGCTTGCAGCTTTAATTATTATTCT
Source organism: Chanodichthys erythropterus (assembly GCF_024489055.1). Lineage (NCBI taxonomy): Eukaryota > Metazoa > Chordata > Actinopteri > Cypriniformes > Xenocyprididae > Chanodichthys > Chanodichthys erythropterus. The sequence goes on along the minus strand of NC_090235.1, from coordinate 42,657,728 downwards.
TCTTCTCCAAAATGAATCGCATTTGAGAGGGCCTAAACGTGCTCGAAAACTCATGAAACTTTGCACACGCGTCAGAAGTGGTGAAAATTTACGTCTGTTATGGGTTTCGGAATTGGGCGTGGCAAAATGGCTCGATAGCGCCATCTAACGTACAGCCCGCTCGCTACATAACACTATGGGTTTGAAATTCGGTACACACATTTATCAGCCCAGTACCTACAAAAAATTCTCTTGGAGCGAAATCCGAAACCAAACAGGAAGTCAGATATTTTTAATTAATTCACCGTTTTTTGCATTTTCCAGACGTTGTACTTTAACGAACTCCTCCTAGAGATTTAATCAGATCAATGTCATTTTTGGTCAGTCTAATCTAAAGGCCTTTGTGACGTTAAATTGCGAAGATCTAGAGTTTTCACTGAAGGGCGTGTCCGTGGCAGCCTGACAAAGTTTGATGTCTTCGCCATGAAAAAGGAAGTTGTTGTAACTCAGACAAACAATGTCGGATCTGCCCCAAACTTCACATGCTTTATTAGAGTCCTGACCTGAAGACATCTTCATAACAATATTCAGTTACAGTCATAGCGCCACCTGCAGGCAACAGGAAATGACATGTTTTACACTGTGATTAACTCCTCATGGAAATTTAACCAGATCAACATCATATGTTGTCAGTCTAATCTTAAGACCTTAGCGATGATAAATATCAAAGATCTTGAGTTTTCGTTGAAGGGCGTGTCCGTGGCGGTCTGACAAAGTCTGATGTTTCGCCATGAAAGAGGAAACTGTTGTAACTCAGGCATACTATGTCCGATCTGCTCCAAACTTCACATGTGTGATAAGAGTCCTAGCCTTAAGATGTCTATATGATAATATTCAGTTAGTCATAGCGCCACCTGCTGGCAACAGGAAATGGCATGCTTCACAATGTAATTCACTACCAGAGTCACATTTCATTATGCCACGAAGTACCAAACATGCTAGAGACACGTTAAATCATGCAACACTTGGCTGAGTGCTAATTTATGCGATTAACGCCACGAAAGAAACAGGAAGTTGTTGTAACTCAGGCATACAATGTCCGATCTGCTTCAAACTTCACGTGTTCAATGATAGTCCTGGCCTGAAGACATCAACATGGCAAAATTCAGTTACGGTAAAAGCGCCACCTGTTGGCCGCAGGAAGTGTGGCATTTCGAAATGACTTTGGCATAAATCTCCTGTATTCACTCACTTAAATGCATGACGCCCACTGTTCGCTGTTTTCCTGAGGCCAACGGGTGGCGGTGAGCCCGGGTGCGAGGGCCCTCTCAACGCTGCTTGCAGCTTTAATTAGGGCCCAAGCGAATTAAGCGCGCAGGGCCCTCTTGTTCTTCTAAGGATTATTATTAGGGCCCAAGCGAAAATTCGCGCAGGGCCCTCTTGTTCTTCTAAGGATTATTATTATTTTTTTTTTTTTTATTTTTTATTTATTTATTTTTTTCCGTCTTCCGGGGCTTTTTGGGGGCCTTAACATGCTCAAAAACTCTTGAAAATTGGCACACACATTGGAATCCGCGGCCATTAGGACGCCGGAGAGGCTGGTACCCGGGCGTGGCAGGGGGGCTCGACAGCGCCCCCTTGAAAAAAGTCTGAAAATTTGGTCCATATATTAAACATGCTTGCACGTATTAGTATGAAACTCGGTACACATATAGACCTCATCGGGCCGAACAACTTTCGCGCTCTAAGTTAATCGCCACGCCAACAGGAAGTCAGCTATTAAGGGTTGTTTGAAAAACGCATGCTCTGGAATTTGATATACTCCTCCTAGACGATTAATCCGATCGCCACCAAACTCGGTCAGCATGAAGTCAAGACACTGATGATTAAAAATTGCCAGGGGATTTTTGATATCTCGAACGGTTTGGCCGTGGCGAGGCAACGAATTTATGGCGAGAAAAAGGAAACAGGAAATGTGTTATAACGTATTAATACATATATTGATCTTTATGAAACTTCACGAGTGTGTTCGTTATAGGAGTCTGATCACATGGATGTGACTATTGTGAGTCAAAGTTATAGCGCCACCAACTGGCAGCAGGAAGTGTATCACTTTTTGAAATGTTTTGAGATCACCCTCTTATTTTTACCTGATTTGCTTCAAACTTCATCAGTGTAATGTCAATACACAGCAGATGTAGACCTATGACAGGATTTTTGATATTTGAAATATTGTTGCCATGGCAACAGGTCAAACTGTAATAATATTCTTGAGTGTTTTTGAGGCTCTTAACATGCTTCAAATTGCATGAAACTCGACACACACATCAATATTGTCAACCAGTAGACATGGACAAAGCCATAGAAATGGGCGTGGTGGAGGGGCTCAGTAGCGCCACCTTTTGACAAAAGTGGGGGGGTTAGTTTTTCCTACAGTCACCAAACTCGGTACACATATTATTCTCATCAAGCCGGACAATTTTCTAATTTACATTCATTAGCTCCGACCAACAGGAAGTCAGCTATTTTGGTTTGAATGTTAATTTTTTGAAAAAACAGGCTATGAATTTTATACTACTACTCCTACAGGGTTTATCCAATTTACACCAAGCTTTTTTAACTTGTTGCGAACACATTGAAGTTGTTTAATTGCAAACGGATTTTGGATATCTCAAACGGTTTGGCCGTGGCGAGGCAACGAATTTATGGCGAGAAAAGGGAAACAGGAAATGTGTTATAACTTCTGCATACATTGATTGATGTTTATGAAACTTCAGGAGTGTGTTGGTTGTAGTAGTCTGATCACATGGATGTAACTATTGTGAGTCAAAGTTATAGCGCCACCAAATGGCAGCAAGAAGTGTATCACTTTTAAAATGCTTTGAGATCACCCTCTTATTTTTACCTGATTTGCTTCAAACTTCATCAGTGTAATGTCAATACACAGCAGATGTAGACCTATGACAGGATTTTTGATATTTGAAATATTGTTGCCATGGCAACAGGTCAAACTGTAATAATATTCTTGAGTGTTTTTGAGGCTCTTAACATGCTTCAAATTGCATGAAACTCGACACACACATCAATATTGTCAACCAGTAGACATGGACAAAGCCATAGAAATGGGCGTGGTGGAGGGGCTCAGTAGCGCCACCTTTTGACAAAAGTGGGGGATTAGTTTTTCCTACAGTCACCAAACTCGGTACACATATTATTCTCATCAAGCCGGACAATTTTCTAATTTACATTCATTAGCTCCGACCAACAGGAAGTCAGCTATTTTGGTTTGAATGTTAATTTTTTGAAAAAACAGGCTATGAATTTTATACTACTACTCCTACAGGGTTTATCCAATTTACACCAAGCTTTTTTTAACTTGTTGCTAACACATTGAAGTTGTTTAATTGCAAACGGATTTTGGATATCTCAAACGGTTTGGCCGTGGCGAGGCAACGAATTTATGGCAAGAAAAGGGAAACAAAGTGTTATAACTTCTGCATACATTAATTGATTTTGATGAAACTTTGGCTTAGTCTTCGTTGTACAAGGCTGATCACATGGATTTGACTATTGTGATTCAAAGTCATAGCGCCACCAACTGGAAGCAGAAAATGTGTCACTTTCAGCATACATTGAGATCACCCTCTTATTTTTACCTGATTTGCTTCAAAATTCATCAGAATAATGTTAAAACTTGGCACATGTAATCCTTTGAAAATGGGCAGGGAGGAGGGGCTCTATAGCGGCACCTTGTAGTGCAGTAAATGTGGAGTGAATTTGACATAGTCCTTTGATGTTTAACCGTTTTAAGTGCCTATTGCCCGCTGTGCACAGTTGCCCTGAAGCCACCGGGGTGGCGGTGCCACCGGGCTTGGGCCCGCCATCGCTGCTCGCAGCTATATTTATTTATTTATTTTTTTTATTTTTTTCCGTCTTCCGGGGCTTTTTGGGGGCCTTAACATGCTCAAAAACTCTTGAAAATTGGCACACACATTGGAATCCGCGGCCATTAGGACGCCGGAGAGGCTGGTACCCGGGCGTGGCAGGGGGGCTCGACAGCGCCCCCTTGAAAAAAGTCAGAAAATTTGGTCCATATATTAAACATGCTTGCACGTATTAGTATGAAACTCGGTACACATATAGACCTCATCGGGCCGAACAACTTTCGCGCTCTAAGTTAATCGCCACGCCAACAGGAAGTCAGCTATTAAGGGTTGTTTGAAAAACGCATGCTCTGGAATTTGATATACTCCTCCTAGACGATTAATCCGATCGCCACCAAACTCGGTCAGCATGAAGTCAAGACACTGATGATTAAAAATTGCCAGGGGATTTTTGATATCTCGAACGGTTTGGCCGTGGCGAGGCAACGAATTTATGGCGAGAAAAAGGAAACAGGAAATGTGTTATAACGTCTTAATACATATATTGATCTTTATGAAACTTCACGAGTGTGTTCGTTATAGGAGTCTGATCACATGGATGTGACTATTGTGAGTCAAAGTTATAGCGCCACCAACTGGCAGCAGGAAGTGTATCACTTTTTGAAATGTTTTGAGATCACCCTCTTATTTTTACCTGATTTGCTTCAAACTTCATCAATGTAATGTCAATACAAAGCAGATGTAGACCTATGACAGGATTTTTGATATTTGAAATATTGTTGCCATGGCAACAGGTCAAACTGTAATAATATTCTTGAGTGTTTTTGAGGCTCTTAACATGCTTCAAATTGCATGAAACTCGACACACACATCAATATTGTCAACCAGTACACATGGACAAAGCCATAGAAATGGGCGTGTTGGAGGGGCTCAGTAGCGCCACCTTTTGACAAAAGTGGGGGGGTTAGTTTTTCCTACAGTCACCAAACTCGGTACACATATTGTTCTCATCAAGCCGGACAATTTTCTTATTTACATTCATTAGCTCCGACCAACAGGAAGTCAGCTATTTTGGTTTGAATGTTAATTTTTTGAAAAAACAGGCTATGAATTTTATACTACTACTCCGACAGGGTTTATCCAATTTACACCAAGCTTTTTTTAACTTGTTGCGAACACATTGAAGTTGTTTAATTGCAAACGGATTTTGGATATCTCAAACGGTTTGGCCGTGGCGAGGCAACGAATTTATGGCGAGAAAAGGGAAACAGGAAATGTGTTATAACTTCTGCATACATTGATTGATGTTTATGAAACTTCAGGAGTGTGTTGGTTGTAGTAGTCTGATCACATGGATGTAACTATTGTGAGTCAAAGTTATAGCGCCACCAAATGGCAGCAAGAAGTGTATCACTTTTAAAATGCTTTGAGATCACCCTCTTATTTTTACCTGATTTGCTTCAAACTTCATCAGTGTAATGTCAATACACAGCAGATGTAGACCTATGACAGGATTTTTGATATTTGAAATATTGTTGCCATGGCAACAGGTCAAACTGTAATAATATTCTTGAGTGTTTTTGAGGCTCTTAACATGCTTCAAATTGCATGAAACTCGACACACACATCAATATTGTCAACCAGTAGACATGGACAAAGCCATAGAAATGGGCGTGGTGGAGGGGCTCAGTAGCGCCACCTTTTGACAAAAGTGGGGGTTAGTTTTTCCTACAGTCACCAAACTCGGTACACATATTATTCTCATCAAGCCGGACAATTTTCTAATTTACATTCATTAGCTCCGACCAACAGGAAGTCAGCTATTTTGGTTTGAATGTTAATTTTTTGAAAAAACAGGCTATGAATTTTATACTACTACTCCTACAGGGTTTATCCAATTTACACCAAGCTTTTTTTAACTTGTTGCTAATACATTGAAGTTGTTTAATTGCAAACGGATTTTGGATATCTCAAACGGTTTGGCCGTGGCGAGGCAACGAATTTATGGCAAGAAAAGGGAAACAAAGTGTTATAACTTCTGCATACATTAATTGATTTTGATGAAACTTTGGCTTAGTCTTCGTTGTACAAGGCTGATCACATGGATTTGACTATTGTGATTCAAAGTCATAGCGCCACCAACTGGAAGCAGAAAATGTGTCACTTTCAGCATACATTGAGATCACCCTCTTATTTTTACCTGATTTGCTTCAAAATTCATCAGAATAATGTTAAAACTTGGCACATGTAATCCTTTGAAAATGGGCAGGGAGGAGGGGCTCTATAACGGCATCTTGTAGTGCAGTAAATGTGGAGTGAATTTGACATAGTCCTTTGATGTTTAACCGTTTTAAGTGCCTATTGCCCGCTGTGCGCAGTTGCCCTGAAGCCACCGGGGTGGCGGTGCCACCGGGCTTGGGCCCGCCATCGCTGCTCGCAGCTATATTTCTTCTTCTTCTTCTTCTTCTTCTCCAAAGTGAATCGCATTTTAGAGGGCCTAAACGTGCTCGAAAACTCACGAAACTTTGCATACGCGTCAGAAGTGGTGAAAATTTACGTCTGTTATGGGTTTCGGAATTGGGCGTGGCAAAATGGCTCGATAGCGCCATCTAACGTACAGCCCCGCTCGCTACATTACACTAGGGCTTTGAAATTCGGTACACACATTTATCAGCCCAGTGCCTACAAAAAATTCTCTTGGAGCGAAATCCGAAACCAAACAGGAAGTCAGATATTTTGAATTAATTCACCGTTTTTTGCATTTTCCAGACGTTGTACTTTAACGAACTCCTCCTAGAGATTTAATCAGATCAATGTCATTTTTGGTCAGTCTAATCTAAAGGCCTTTGTGACGTTAAATTGCGAAGATCTAGAGTTTTCACTGAAGGGCGTGTCCGTGGCGGCCTGACAAAGTTTGATGTCTTCGCCATGAAAAAGGAAGTTGTTGTAACTCAGACAAACAATGTCGGATTTGCCCCAAACTTCACATGCTTTATTAAAGTCCTAACCTGAAGACATCTTCATAACAATATTCAGTTACAGTCATAGCGCCACCTGCAGGCAACAGGAAATGACATGTTTTATACTGTGATTAACTCCTCATAGAGATTTAACCAGATCAACATCATATCTTGTCAGTCTAATCTCAAGACCTTAGCGATGATAAATTTCAAAGATCTTGAGTTTTCGCTGAAGGGCGTGTCTGTGGCGGCCTGACAAAGTCTGATGTTTCGCCATGAAAGAGGAAGCTGCTGTAACTCAGGCATACAATGTCCGATCTGCCCCAAACTTCACATGTGTGATAAGAGTCCTGGCCTAAAGACATCTATATGACAATATTTAGTTAGTCATAGTGCCACCTGCTGGCAACAGGAAATGGCATGCTTCAGGATGTAATTCACTACCAGAGTCACATTTCATTATGCCACGAAGTACCAAACATGCTAGAGACACGTTAAATCATGCAACACTTGGCTGAGTGCTAATTTATGCGATTAACGCCACAAAAGAAACAGGAAGTTGTTGTAACTCAGGCATACAATGTCCGATCTGCCCCAAACTTCACATGTGTGATAAGAGTCCTAGCCTAAAGATGTCCATATGATAATATTCAGTTAGTCATAGCGCCACCTGCTGGCAACAGGAAATGGCATGCTTTATACTGTAATTCACTACCAGATTCACATTTCATCATGCCACGAAGTTCCAGACATGCTAGAAACACGTTAAATCATGCAACACTTGGCTGAGTGCTAATGTATGCGATTAACGCCACTAAAGAAACAGGAAGTTGTTGTAACTCAGGCATACAATGTCCGATCTGCTTCAAACTTCACGTGTTCGATGATAGTCCTGGCCTGAAGACATCAACATGGCAAAATTCAGTTACGGTAAAAGCGCCACCTGTTGGCCGCAGGAAGTGTGGCATTTCGAAATGACTTTGGCATAATTCTCCTGTATTCACTCACTTAAATGCATGACGCCCACTGTTCACTGTTTTCCTGAGGCCAACGGGTGGCGGTGAGCCCGGGTGCGAGGGCCCTCTCAACGCTGCTTGCAGCTTTAATTATTATTCTTCTTCTCCAAAATGAATCGCATTTGAGAGGGCCTAAACGTGCTCGAAAACTCATGAAACTTTGCACACGCGTCAGAAGTGGTGAAAATTTACGTCTGTTATGGGTTTCGGAATTGGGCGTGGCAAAATGGCTCGATAGCGCCATCTAACGTACAGCCCCGCTCGCTACATAACACTATGGGTTTGAAATTCGGTACACACATTTATCAGCCCAGTACCTACAAAAAATTCTCTTGGAGCGAAATCCGAAACCAAACAGGAAGTCAGATATTTTTAATTAATTCACCGTTTTTTGCATTTTCCAGACGTTGTACTTTAACGAACTCCTCCTAGAGATTTAATCAGATCAATGTCATTTTTGGTCAGTCTAATCTAAAGGCCTTTGTGACGTTAAATTGCGAAGATCTAGAGTTTTCACTGAAGGGCGTGTCTGTGGCAGCCTGACAAAGTTTGATGTCTTCGCCATGAAAAAGGAAGTTGTTGTAACTCAGACAAACAATGTCGGATCTGCCCCAAACTTCACATGCTTTATTAGAGTCCTGACCTGAAGACATCTTCATAACAATATTCAGTTACAGTCATAGCGCCACCTGCAGGCAACAGGAAATGACATGTTTTACACTGTGATTAACTCCTCATGGAAATTTAACCAGATCAACATCATATGTTGTCAGTCTAATCTTAAGACCTTAGCGATGATAAATATCAAAGATCTTGAGTTTTCGTTGAAGGGCGTGTCCGTGGCGGTCTGACAAAGTCTGATGTTTCGCCATGAAAGAGGAAACTGTTGTAACTCAGGCATACTATGTCCGATCTGCTCCAAACTTCACATGTGTGATAAGAGTCCTAGCCTAAAGATGTCTATATGATAATATTCAGTTAGTCATAGCGCCACCTGCTGGCAACAGGAAATGGCATGCTTCACAATGTAATTCACTACCAGAGTCACATTTCATTATGCCACGAAGTACCAAACATGCTAGAGACACGTTAAATCATGCAACACTTGGCTGAGTGCTAATTTATGCGATTAACGCCACGAAAGAAACAGGAAGTTGTTGTAACTCAGGCATACAATGTCCGATCTGCTTCAAACTTCACGTGTTCAATGATAGTCCTGGCCTGAAGACATCAACATGGCAAAATTCAGTTACGGTAAAAGCGCCACCTGTTGGCCGCAGGAAGTGTGGCATTTCGAAATGACTTTGGCATAAATCTCCTGTATTCACTCACTTAAATGCATGACGCCCACTGTTCGCTGTTTTCCTGAGGCCAACGGGTGGCGGTGAGCCCGGGTGCGAGGGCCCTCTCAACGCTGCTTGCAGCTTTAATTAGGGCCCAAGCGAATTAAGCGCGCAGGGCCCTCTTGTTCTTCTAAGGATTATTATTAGGGCCCAAGCGAAAATTCGCGCAGGGCCCTCTTGTTCTTCTAAGGATTATTATTATTTTTTTTTATTTTTATTTTTTATTTATTTTTTTTTACGTCTTCCGGGGCTTTTTGGGGGCCTTAACATGCTCAAAAACTCTTGAAAATTGGCACACACATTGGAATCCGCGGCCATTAGGACGCCGGAGAGGCTGGTACCCGGGCGTGGCAGGGGGGCTCGACAGCGCCCCCTTGAAAAAAGTCTGAAAATTTGGTCCATATATTAAACATGCTTGCACGTATTAGTATGAAACTCGGTACACATATAGACCTCATCGGGCCGAACAACTTTCGCGCTCTAAGTTAATCGCCACGCCAACAGGAAGTCAGCTATTAAGGGTTGTTTGAAAAACGCATGCTCTGGAATTTGATATACTCCTCCTAGACGATTAATCCGATCGCCACCAAACTCGGTCAGCATGAAGTCAAGACACTGATGATTAAAAATTGCCAGGGGATTTTTGATATCTCGAACGGTTTGGCCGTGGCGAGGCAACGAATTTATGGCGAGAAAAAGGAAACAGGAAATGTGTTATAACGTATTAATACATATATTGATCTTTATGAAACTTCACGAGTGTGTTCGTTATAGGAGTCTGATCACATGGATGTGACTATTGTGAGTCAAAGTTATAGCGCCACCAACTGGCAGCAGGAAGTGTATCACTTTTTGAAATGTTTTGAGATCACCCTCTTATTTTTACCTGATTTGCTTCAAACTTCATCAGTGTAATGTCAATACACAGCAGATGTAGACCTATGACAGGATTTTTGATATTTGAAATATTGTTGCCATGGCAACAGGTCAAACTGTAATAATATTCTTGAGTGTTTTTGAGGCTCTTAACATGCTTCAAATTGCATGAAACTCGACACACACATCAATATTGTCAACCAGTAGACATGGACAAAGCCATAGAAATGGGCGTGGTGGAGGGGCTCAGTAGCGCCACCTTTTGACAAAAGTGGGGGTTAGTTTTTCCTACAGTCACCAAACTCGGTACACATATTATTCTCATCAAGCCGGACAATTTTCTAATTTACATTCATTAGCTCCGACCAACAGGAAGTCAGCTATTTTGGTTTGAATGTTAATTTTTTGAAAAAACAGGCTATGAATTTTATACTACTACTCCTACAGGGTTTATCCAATTTACACCAAGCTTTTTTAACTTGTTGCGAACACATTGAAGTTGTTTAATTGCAAACGGATTTTGGATATCTCAAACGGTTTGGCCGTGGCGAGGCAACGAATTTATGGCGAGAAAAGGGAAACAGGAAATGTGTTATAACTTCTGCATACATTGATTGATGTTTATGAAACTTCAGGAGTGTGTTGGTTGTAGTAGTCTGATCACATGGATGTAACTATTGTGAGTCAAAGTTATAGCGCCACCAAATGGCAGCAAGAAGTGTATCACTTTTAAAATGCTTTGAGATCACCCTCTTATTTTTACCTGATTTGCTTCAAACTTCATCAGTGTAATGTCAATACACAGCAGATGTAGACCTATGACAGGATTTTTGATATTTGAAATATTGTTGCCATGGCAACAGGTCAAACTGTAATAATATTCTTGAGTGTTTTTGAGGCTCTTAACATGCTTCAAATTGCATGAAACTCGACACACACATCAATATTGTCAACCAGTAGACATGGACAAAGCCATAGAAATGGGCGTGGTGGAGGGGCTCAGTAGCGCCACCTTTTGACAAAAGTGGGGGTTAGTTTTTCCTACAGTCACCAAACTCGGTACACATATTATTCTCATCAAGCCGGACAATTTTCTAATTTACATTCATTAGCTCCGACCAACAGGAAGTCAGCTATTTTGGTTTGAATGTTAATTTTTTGAAAAAACAGGCTATGAATTTTATACTACTACTCCTACAGGGTTTATCCAATTTACACCAAGCTTTTTTTAACTTGTTGCTAACACATTGAAGTTGTTTAATTGCAAACGGATTTTGGATATCTCAAACGGTTTGGCCGTGGCGAGGCAACGAATTTATGGCAAGAAAAGGGAAACAAAGTGTTATAACTTCTGCATACATTAATTGATTTTGATGAAACTTTGGCTTAGTCTTCGTTGTACAAGGCTGATCACATGGATTTGACTATTGTGATTCAAAGTCATAGCGCCACCAACTGGAAGCAGAAAATGTGTCACTTTCAGCATACATTGAGATCACCCTCTTATTTTTACCTGATTTGCTTCAAAATTCATCAGAATAATGTTAAAACTTGGCACATGTAATCCTTTGAAAATGGGCAGGGAGGAGGGGCTCTATAGCGGCACCTTGTAGTGCAGTAAATGTGGAGTGAATTTGACATAGTCCTTTGATGTTTAACCGTTTTAAGTGCCTATTGCCCGCTGTGCACAGTTGCCCTGAAGCCACCGGGGTGGCGGTGCCACCGGGCTTGGGCCCGCCATCGCTGCTCGCAGCTATATTTATTTATTTATTTTTTTTATTTTTTTCCGTCTTCCGGGGCTTTTTGGGGGCCTTAACATGCTCAAAAACTCTTGAAAATTGGCACACACATTGGAATCCGCGGCCATTAGGACGCCGGAGAGGCTGGTACCCGGGCGTGGCAGGGGGGCTCGACAGCGCCCCCTTGAAAAAAGTCAGAAAATTTGGTCCATATATTAAACATGCTTGCACGTATTAGTATGAAACTCGGTACACATATAGACCTCATCGGGCCGAACAACTTTCGCGCTCTAAGTTAATCGCCACGCCAACAGGAAGTCAGCTATTAAGGGTTGTTTGAAAAACGCATGCTCTGGAATTTGATATACTCCTCCTAGACGATTAATCCGATCGCCACCAAACTCGGTCAGCATGAAGTCAAGACACTGATGATTAAAAATTGCCAGGGGATTTTTGATATCTCGAACGGTTTGGCCGTGGCGAGGCAACGAATTTATGGCGAGAAAAAGGAAACAGGAAATGTGTTATAACGTCTTAATACATATATTGATCTTTATGAAACTTCACGAGTGTGTTCGTTATAGGAGTCTGATCACATGGATGTGACTATTGTGAGTCAAAGTTATAGCGCCACCAACTGGCAGCAGGAAGTGTATCACTTTTTGAAATGTTTTGAGATCACCCTCTTATTTTTACCTGATTTGCTTCAAACTTCATCAATGTAATGTCAATACAAAGCAGATGTAGACCTATGACAGGATTTTTGATATTTGAAATATTGTTGCCATGGCAACAGGTCAAACTGTAATAATATTCTTGAGTGTTTTTGAGGCTCTTAACATGCTTCAAATTGCATGAAACTCGACACACACATCAATATTGTCAACCAGTACACATGGACAAAGCCATAGAAATGGGCGTGTTGGAGGGGCTCAGTAGCGCCACCTTTTGACAAAAGTGGGGGGGTTAGTTTTTCCTACAGTCACCAAACTCGGTACACATATTGTTCTCATCAAGCCGGACAATTTTCTTATTTACATTCATTAGCTCCGACCAACAGGAAGTCAGCTATTTTGGTTTGAATGTTAATTTTTTGAAAAAACAGGCTATGAATTTTATACTACTACTCCGACAGGGTTTATCCAATTTACACCAAGCTTTTTTAACTTGTTGCGAACACATTGAAGTTGTTTAATTGCAAACGGATTTTGGATATCTCAAACGGTTTGGCCGTGGCGAGGCAACGAATTTATGGCGAGAAAAGGGAAACAGGAAATGTGTTATAACTTCTGCATACATTGATTGATGTTTATGAAACTTCAGGAGTGTGTTGGTTGTAGTAGTCTGATCACATGGATGTAACTATTGTGAGTCAAAGTTATAGCGCCACCAAATGGCAGCAAGAAGTGTATCACTTTTAAAATGCTTTGAGATCACCCTCTTATTTTTACCTGATTTGCTTCAAACTTCATCAGTGTAATGTCAATACACAGCAGATGTAGACCTATGACAGGATTTTTGATATTTGAAATATTGTTGCCATGGCAACAGGTCAAACTGTAATAATATTCTTGAGTGTTTTTGAGGCTCTTAACATGCTTCAAATTGCATGAAACTCGACACACACATCAATATTGTCAACCAGTAGACATGGACAAAGCCATAGAAATGGGCGTGGTGGAGGGGCTCAGTAGCGCCACCTTTTGACAAAAGTGGGGGTTAGTTTTTCCTACAGTCACCAAACTCGGTACACATATTATTCTCATCAAGCCGGACAATTTTCTAATTTACATTCATTAGCTCCGACCAACAGGAAGTCAGCTATTTTGGTTTGAATGTTAATTTTTTGAAAAAACAGGCTATGAATTTTATACTACTACTCCTACAGGGTTTATCCAATTTACACCAAGCTTTTTTTAACTTGTTGCTAATACATTGAAGTTGTTTAATTGCAAACGGATTTTGGATATCTCAAACGGTTTGGCCGTGGCGAGGCAACGAATTTATGGCAAGAAAAGGGAAACAAAGTGTTATAACTTCTGCATACATTAATTGATTTTGATGAAACTTTGGCTTAGTCTTCGTTGTACAAGGCTGATCACATGGATTTGACTATTGTGATTCAAAGTCATAGCGCCACCAACTGGAAGCAGAAAATGTGTCACTTTCAGCATACATTGAGATCACCCTCTTATTTTTACCTGATTTGCTTCAAAATTCATCAGAATAATGTTAAAACTTGGCACATGTAATCCTTTGAAAATGGGCAGGGAGGAGGGGCTCTATAACGGCATCTTGTAGTGCAGTAAATGTGGAGTGAATTTGACATAGTCCTTTGATGTTTAACCGTTTTAAGTGCCTATTGCCCGCTGTGCGCAGTTGCCCTGAAGCCACCGGGGTGGCGGTGCCACCGGGCTTGGGCCCGCCATCGCTGCTCGCAGCTATATTTCTTCTTCTTCTTCTTCTTCTTCTCCAAAGTGAATCGCATTTTAGAGGGCCTAAACGTGCTCGAAAACTCACGAAACTTTGCATACGCGTCAGAAGTGGTGAAAATTTACGTCTGTTATGGGTTTCGGAATTGGGCGTGGCAAAATGGCTCGATAGCGCCATCTAACGTACAGCCCCGCTCGCTACATTACACTAGGGCTTTGAAATTCGGTACACACATTTATCAGCCCAGTGCCTACAAAAAATTCTCTTGGAGCGAAATCCGAAACCAAACAGGAAGTCAGATATTTTGAATTAATTCACCGTTTTTTGCATTTTCCAGACGTTGTACTTTAACGAACTCCTCCTAGAGATTTAATCAGATCAATGTCATTTTTGGTCAGTCTAATCTAAAGGCCTTTGTGACGTTAAATTGCGAAGATCTAGAGTTTTCACTGAAGGGCGTGTCCGTGGCGGCCTGACAAAGTTTGATGTCTTCGCCATGAAAAAGGAAGTTGTTGTAACTCAGACAAACAATGTCGGATCTGCCCCAAACTTCACATGCTTTATTAGAGTCCTAACCTGAAGACATCTTCATAACAATATTCAGTTACAGTCATAGCGCCACCTGCAGGCAACAGGGAATTACATGTTTTATACTGTGATTAACTCCTCATAGAGATTTAACCAGATCAACATCAAATGTTATCAGTCTCATCTCAAGACCTTAGCGATGATAAATTTCAAAGATCTTGAGTTTTCGCTGAAGGGCGTGTCTGTGGCGGCCTGACAAAGTCTGATGTTTCGCCATGAAAGAGGAAGCTGCTGTAACTCAGGCATACAATGTCCGATCTGCCCCAAACTTCACATGTGTGATAAGAGTCCTGGCCTAAAGACATCTATATGACAATATTTAGTTAGTCATAGCGCCACCTGCTGGCAACAGGAAATGGCATGCTTCACAATGTAATTCACTACCAGAGTCACATTTCATTATGCCACGAAGTACCAAACATGCTAGAGACGCGTTAAATCATGCAACACTTGGCTGAGTGCTAATTTATGCGATTAACGCCACGAAAGAAACAGGAAGTTGTTGTAACTCAGGCATACAATGTCCGATCTGCTTCAAACTTCACATGTTCGAAAATAGTCCTGGGCTGAAGACATCAACATGGAAAAATTCAGTTACGGTAAAAGCGCCACCTGTTGGCCGCAGGAAGTGTGGCATTTCGAAATGACTTTGGCATAATTCTCCTGTATTCACTCACTTAAATGCATGACGCCCATTGTTCACTGTTTTCCTGAGGCCAACGGGTGGCGGTGAGCCCGGGTGCGAGGGCCCTCTCAACGCTGCTTGCAGCTTTAATTATTAGGGCCCAAGCGAAAATTCGCGCAGGGCCCTCTTGTTCTTCTAAGGATTATTATTTAGGGCCCAAGCGAAAATTCGCGCAGGGCCCTCTTGTTCTTCTAAGGATTATTAGGGCCCAAGCGAAAATTCGCGCAGGGCCCTCTTGTTCTTCTAAGGATTATTAGGGCCCAAGCGAAAATTCGCGCAGGGCCCTCTTGTTCTTCTAAGGATTATTATTATTATTTTTTTTTTTTTTTTTTTTTTTTTTTTACGTCTTCCGGGGCTTTTTGGGGGCCTTAACATGCTCAAAAACTCTTGAAAATTGGCACACACATTGGAATCCGCGGCCATTAGGACGCCGGAGAGGCTGGTACCCGGGCGTGGCAGGGGGGCTCGACAGCGCCCCCTTGAAAAAAGTCTGAAAATTTGGTCCATATATTAAACATGCTTGCACGTATTAGTATGAAACTCGGTACACATATAGACCTCATCGGGCCGAACAACTTTCGCGCTCTAAGTTAATCGCCACGCCAACAGGAAGTCAGCTATTAAGGGTTGTTTGAAAAACGCATGCTCTGGAATTTGATATACTCCTCCTAGACGATTAATCCGATCGCCACCAAACTCGGTCAGCATGAAGTCAAGACACTGATGATTAAAAATTGCCAGGGGATTTTTGATATCTCGAACGGTTTGGCCGTGGCGAGGCAACGAATTTATGGCGAGAAAAAGGAAACAGGAAATGTGTTATAACGTCTTAATACATATATTGATCTTTATGAAGCTTCACAAGTGTGTTCGTTATAGGAGTCTGATCACATGGATGTGACTATTGTGAGTCAAAGTTATAGCGCCACCAACTGGCAGCAGGAAGTGTATCACTTTTTGAAATGTTTTGAGATCACCCTCTTATTTTTACCTGATTTGCTTCAAACTTCATCAGTGTAATGTCAATACACAGCAGATGTAGACCTATGACAGGATTTTTGATATTTGAAATATTGTTGCCATGGCAACAGGTCAAACTGTAATAATATTCTTGAGTGTTTTTGAGGCTCTTAACATGCTTCAAATTGCATGAAACTCGACACACACATCAATATTGTCAACCAGTAGACATGGACAAAGCCATAGAAATGGGCGTGGTGGAGGGGCTCAGTAGCGCCACCTTTTGACAAAAGTGGGGGGGTTAGTTTTTCCTACAGTCACCAAACTCGGTACACATATTATTCTCATCAAGCCGGACAATTTTCTAATTTACATTCATTAGCTCCGACCAACAGGAAGTCAGCTATTTTGGTTTGAATGTTAATTTTTTGAAAAAACAGGCTATGAATTTTATACTACTACTCCTACAGGGTTTATCCAATTTACACCAAGCTTTTTTTAACTTGTTGCGAACACATTGAAGTTGTTTAATTGCAAACGGATTTTGGATATCTCAAACGGTTTGGCCGTGGCGAGGCAACGAATTTATGGCGAGAAAAGGGAAACAGGAAATGTGTTATAACTTCTGCATACATTGATTGATGTTTATGAAACTTCAGGAGTGTGTTGGTTGTAGTAGTCTGATCACATGGATGTAACTATTGTGAGTCAAAGTTATAGCGCCACCAAATGGCAGCAAGAAGTGTATCACTTTTAAAATGCTTTGAGATCACCCTCTTATTTTTACCTGATTTGCTTCAAACTTCATCAGTGTAATGTCAATACACAGCAGATGTAGACCTATGACAGGATTTTTGATATTTGAAATATTGTTGCCATGGCAACAGGTCAAACTGTAATAATATTCTTGAGTGTTTTTGAGGCTCTTAACATGCTTCAAATTGCATGAAACTCGACACACACATCAATATTGTCAACCAGTAGACATGGACAAAGCCATAGAAATGGGCGTGGTGGAGGGGCTCAGTAGCGCCACCTTTTGACAAAAGTGGGGGTTAGTTTTTCCTACAGTCACCAAACTCGGTACACATATTATTCTCATCAAGCCGGACAATTTTCTAATTTACATTCATTAGCTCCGACCAACAGGAAGTCAGCTATTTTGGTTTGAATGTTAATTTTTTGAAAAAACAGGCTATGAATTTTATACTACTACTCCTACAGGGTTTATCCAATTTACACCAAGCTTTTTTTAACTTGTTGCTAACACATTGAAGTTGTTTAATTGCAAACGGATTTTGGATATCTCAAACGGTTTGGCCATGGCGAGGCAACGAATTTATGGCAAGAAAAGGGAAACAAAGTGTTTTAACTCCTGCATACATTAATTGATTTTGATGAAAGTTCGGCTTAGTCTTCGTTGTACAAGGCTGATCACATGGATGTGACTATTGTGATTCAAAGTCATAGCGCCACCAACTGGAAGCAGAACATGTGTCACTTTCAGCATACATTGAGATCACCGTCTTATTTTTACCTGATTTGCTTCAAAATTCATCAGAATAATGTTAAAACTTGGCACATGTAATCCTTTGAAAATGGGCAGGGAGGAGGGGCTCTATAGTGGCACCTTGTAGTGCAGTAAATGTGGAGTGAATTTGACATAGTCCTTTGATGTTTAACCGTTTTAAATGCCTATTGCCCGCTGTGCACAGTTGCCCTGAAGCCACCGGGGTGGCGGTGCCACCGGGCTTGGGCCCGCCATCGCTGCTCGCAGCTATATTTATTATTATTTTTTTTTTTTTTTTTTTTTTTTTTTTTTTTTTCGTCTTCCGGGGCTTTTTGGGGGCCTTAACATGCTCAAAAACTCTTGAAAATTGGCACACACATTGGAATCCGCGGCCATTAGGACGCCGGAGAGGCTGGTACCCGGGCGTGGCAGGGGGGCTCGACAGCGCCCCCTTGAAAAAAGTCTGAAAATTTGGTCCATATATTAAACATGCTTGCACGTATTAGTATGAAACTCGGTACACATATAGACCTCATCGGGCCGAACAACTTTCGCGCTCTAAGTTAATCGCCACGCCAACAGGAAGTCAGCTATTAAGGGTTGTTTGAAAAACGCATGCTCTGGAATTTGATATACTCCTCCTAGACGATTAATCCGATCGCCACCAAACTCGGTCAGCATGAAGTCAAGACACTGATGATTAAAAATTGCCAGGGGATTTTTGATATCTCGAACGGTTTGGCCGTGGCGAGGCAACGAATTTATGGCGAGAAAAAGGAAACAGGAAATGTGTTATAACGTATTAATACATATATTGATCTTTATGAAACTTCACGAGTGTGTTCGTTATAGGAGTCTGATCACATGGATGTGACTATTGTGAGTCAAAGTTATAGCGCCACCAACTGGCAGCAGGAAGTGTATCACTTTTTGAAATGTTTTGAGATCACCCTCTTATTTTTACCTGATTTGCTTCAAACTTCATCAGTGTAATGTCAATACACAGCAGATGTAGACCTATGACAGGATTTTTGATATTTGAAATATTGTTGCCATGGCAACAGGTCAAACTGTAATAATATTCTTGAGTGTTTTTGAGGCTCTTAACATGCTTCAAATTGCATGAAACTCGACACACACATCAATATTGTCAACCAGTAGACATGGACAAAGCCATAGAAATGGGCGTGGTGGAGGGGCTCAGTAGCGCCACCTTTTGACAAAAGTGGGGGTTAGTTTTTCCTACAGTCACCAAACTCGGTACACATATTATTCTCATCAAGCCGGACAATTTTCTAATTTACATTCATTAGCTCCGACCAACAGGAAGTCAGCTATTTTGGTTTGAATGTTAATTTTTTGAAAAAACAGGCTATGAATTTTATACTACTACTCCTACAGGGTTTATCCAATTTACACCAAGCTTTTTTTAACTTGTTGCGAACACATTGAAGTTGTTTAATTGCAAACGGATTTTGGATATCTCAAACGGTTTGTCCGTGGCGAGGCAACGAATTTATGGCAAGAAAAGGGAAACAAAGTGTTATAACTTCTGCATACATTAATTGATTTTGATGAAACTTTGGCTTAGTCTTCGTTGTACAAGGCTGATCACATGGATTTGACTATTGTGATTCAAAGTCATAGCGCCACCAACTGGAAGCAGAAAATGTGTCACTTTCAGCATACATTGAGATCACCCTCTTATTTTTACCTGATTTGCTTCAAAATTCATCAGAATAATGTTAAAACTTGGCACATGTAATCCTTTGAAAATGGGCAGGGAGGAGGGGCTCTATAACGGCACCTTGTAGTGCAGTAAATGTGGAGTGAATTTGACATAGCCCTTTGATGTTTAACCGTTTTAAGTGCCTATTGCCCGCTGTGCGCAGTTGCCCTGAAGCCACCGGGGTGGCGGTGCCACCGGGCTTGGGCCCGCCATCGCTGCTCGCAGCTATATTTATTCTTCTTCTTCTTCTTCTTCTTCTCCAAAGTGAATCGCATTTTAGAGGGCCTAAACGTGCTCGAAAACTCACGAAACTTTGCATACGCGTCAGAAGTGGTGAAAATTTACGTCTGTTATGGGTTTCGGAATTGGGCGTGGCAAAATGGCTCGATAGCGCCATCTAACGTACAGCCCCGCTCGCTACATTACACTAGGGCTTTGAAATTCGGTACACACATTTATCAGCCCAGTGCCTACAAAAAATTATCTTGGAGCGAAATCCGAAACCAAACAGGAAGTCAGATATTTTGAATTAATTCACCGTTTTTTGCATTTTCCAGACGTTGTACTTTAACGAACTCCTCCTAGAGATTTAATCAGATCAATGTCATTTTTGGTCAGTCTAATCTAAAGGCCTTTGTGACGTTAAATTGCGAAGATCTAGAGTTTTCACTGAAGGGCGTGTCCGTGGCGGCCTGACAAAGTTTGATGTCTTCGCCATGAAAAAGGAAGTTGTTGTAACTCAGACAAACAATGTCGGATCTGCCCCAAACTTCACATGCTTTATTAAAGTCCTAACCTGAAGACATCTTCATAATAATATTCAGTTACAGTCATAGCGCCACCTGCAGGCAACAGGAAATGACATGTTTTATACTGTGATTAACTCCTCATAGAGATTTAACCAGATCAACATCATATCTTGTCAGTCTAATCTCAAGACCTTAGCGATGATAAATTTCAAAGATCTTGAGTTTTCGCTGAAGGGCGTGTCTGTGGCGGCCTGACAAAGTCTGATGTTTCGCCATGAAAGAGGAAGCTGCTGTAACTCAGGCATACAATGTCCGATCTGCCCCAAACTTCACATGTGTGATAAGAGTCCTGGCCTAAAGACATCTATATGACAATATTTAGTTAGTCATAGTGCCACCTGCTGGCAACAGGAAATGGCATGCTTCAGGATGTAATTCACTACCAGAGTCACATTTCATTATGCCACGAAGTACCAAACATGCTAGAGACACGTTAAATCATGCAACACTTGGCTGAGTGCTAATTTATGCGATTAACGCCACAAAAGAAACAGGAAGTTGTTGTAACTCAGGCATACAATGTCCGATCTGCCCCAAACTTCACATGTGTGATAAGAGTCCTAGCCTAAAGATGTCCATATGATAATATTCAGTTAGTCATAGCGCCACCTGCTGGCAACAGGAAATGGCATGCTTTATACTGTAATTCACTACCAGATTCACATTTCATCATGCCACGAAGTTCCAGACATGCTAGAAACACGTTAAATCATGCAACACTTGGCTGAGTGCTAATGTATGCGATTAACGCCACTAAAGAAACAGGAAGTTGTTGTAACTCAGGCATACAATGTCCGATCTGCTTCAAACTTCACGTGTTCGATGATAGTCCTGGCCTGAAGACATCAACATGGCAAAATTCAGTTACGGTAAAAGCGCCACCTGTTGGCCGCAGGAAGTGTGGCATTTCGAAATGACTTTGGCATAATTCTCCTGTATTCACTCACTTAAATGCATGACGCCCACTGTTCACTGTTTTCCTGAGGCCAACGGGTGGCGGTGAGCCCGGGTGCGAGGGCCCTCTCAACGCTGCTTGCAGCTTTAATTATTATTCTTCTTCTCCAAAATGAATCGCATTTGAGAGGGCCTAAACGTGCTCGAAAACTCATGAAACTTTGCACACGCGTCAGAAGTGGTGAAAATTTACGTCTGTTATGGGTTTCGGAATTGGGCGTGGCAAAATGGCTCGATAGCGCCATCTAACGTACAGCCCCGCTCGCTACATAACACTATGGGTTTGAAATTCGGTACACACATTTATCAGCCCAGTACCTACAAAAAATTCTCTTGGAGCGAAATCCGAAACCAAACAGGAAGTCAGATATTTTTAATTAATTCACCGTTTTTTGCATTTTCCAGACGTTGTACTTTAACGAACTCCTCCTAGAGATTTAATCAGATCAATGTCATTTTTGGTCAGTCTAATCTAAAGGCCTTTGTGACGTTAAATTGCGAAGATCTAGAGTTTTCACTGAAGGGCGTGTCCGTGGCAGCCTGACAAAGTTTGATGTCTTCGCCATGAAAAAGGAAGTTGTTGTAACTCAGACAAACAATGTCGGATCTGCCCCAAACTTCACATGCTTTATTAGAGTCCTGACCTGAAGACATCTTCATAACAATATTCAGTTACAGTCATAGCGCCACCTGCAGGCAACAGGAAATGACATGTTTTACACTGTGATTAACTCCTCATGGAAATTTAACCAGATCAACATCATATGTTGTCAGTCTAATCTTAAGACCTTAGCGATGATAAATATCAAAGATCTTGAGTTTTCGTTGAAGGGCGTGTCCGTGGCGGTCTGACAAAGTCTGATGTTTCGCCATGAAAGAGGAAACTGTTGTAACTCAGGCATACTATGTCCGATCTGCTCCAAACTTCACATGTGTGATAAGAGTCCTAGCCTAAAGATGTCTATATGATAATATTCAGTTAGTCATAGCGCCACCTGCTGGCAACAGGAAATGGCATGCTTCACAATGTAATTCACTACCAGAGTCACATTTCATTATGCCACGAAGTACCAAACATGCTAGAGACACGTTAAATCATGCAACACTTGGCTGAGTGCTAATTTATGCGATTAACGCCACGAAAGAAACAGGAAGTTGTTGTAACTCAGGCATACAATGTCCGATCTGCTTCAAACTTCACGTGTTCAATGATAGTCCTGGCCTGAAGACATCAACATGGCAAAATTCAGTTACGGTAAAAGCGCCACCTGTTGGCCGCAGGAAGTGTGGCATTTCGAAATGACTTTGGCATAAATCTCCTGTATTCACTCACTTAAATGCATGACGCCCACTGTTCGCTGTTTTCCTGAGGCCAACGGGTGGCGGTGAGCCCGGGTGCGAGGGCCCTCTCAACGCTGCTTGCAGCTTTAATTAGGGCCCAAGCGAATTAAGCGCGCAGGGCCCTCTTGTTCTTCTAAGGATTATTATTAGGGCCCAAGCGAAAATTCGCGCAGGGCCCTCTTGTTCTTCTAAGGATTATTATTATTTTTTTTTATTTTTATTTTTTATTTATTTATTTTTTTCCGTCTTCCGGGGCTTTTTGGGGGCCTTAACATGCTCAAAAACTCTTGAAAATTGGCACACACATTGGAATCCGCGGCCATTAGGACGCCGGAGAGGCTGGTACCCGGGCGTGGCAGGGGCTCGACAGCGCCCCCTTGAAAAAAGTCTGAAAATTTGGTCCATATATTAAACATGCTTGCACGTATTAGTATGAAACTCGGTACACATATAGACCTCATCGGGCCGAACAACTTTCGCGCTCTAAGTTAATCGCCACGCCAACAGGAAGTCAGCTATTAAGGGTTGTTTGAAAAACGCATGCTCTGGAATTTGATATACTCTTCCTAGACGATTAATCCGATCGCCACCAAACTCGGTCAGCATGAAGTCAAGACACTGATGATTAAAAATTGCCAGGGGATTTTTGATATCTCGAACGGTTTGGCCGTGGCGAGGCAACGAATTTATGGCGAGAAAAAGGAAACAGGAAATGTGTTATAACGTATTAATACATATATTGATCTTTATGAAACTTCACGAGTGTGTTCGTTATAGGAGTCTGATCACATGGATGTGACTATTGTGAGTCAAAGTTATAGCGCCACCAACTGGCAGCAGGAAGTGTATCACTTTTTGAAATGTTTTGAGATCACCCTCTTATTTTTACCTGATTTGCTTCAAACTTCATCAGTGTAATGTCAATACACAGCAGATGTAGACCTATGACAGGATTTTTGATATTTGAAATATTGTTGCCATGGCAACAGGTCAAACTGTAATAATATTCTTGAGTGTTTTTGAGGCTCTTAACATGCTTCAAATTGCATGAAACTCGACACACACATCAATATTGTCAACCAGTAGACATGGACAAAGCCATAGAAATGGGCGTGGTGGAGGGGCTCAGTAGCGCCACCTTTTGACAAAAGTGGGGGTTAGTTTTTCCTACAGTCACCAAACTCGGTACACATATTATTCTCATCAAGCCGGACAATTTTCTAATTTACATTCATTAGCTCCGACCAACAGGAAGTCAGCTATTTTGGTTTGAATGTTAATTTTTTGAAAAAACAGGCTATGAATTTTATACTACTACTCCTACAGGGTTTATCCAATTTACACCAAGCTTTTTTTAACTTGTTGCTAACACATTGAAGTTGTTTAATTGCAAACGGATTTTGGATATCTCAAACGGTTTGGCCGTGGCGAGGCAACGAATTTATGGCAAGAAAAGGGAAACAAAGTGTTATAACTTCTGCATACATTAATTGATTTTGATGAAACTTTGGCTTAGTCTTCGTTGTACAAGGCTGATCACATGGATTTGACTATTGTGATTCAAAGTCATAGCGCCACCAACTGGAAGCAGAAAATGTGTCACTTTCAGCATACATTGAGATCACCCTCTTATTTTTACCTGATTTGCTTCAAAATTCATCAGAATAATGTTAAAACTTGGCACATGTAATCCTTTGAAAATGGGCAGGGAGGAGGGGCTCTATAGCGGCACCTTGTAGTGCAGTAAATGTGGAGTGAATTTGACATAGTCCTTTGATGTTTAACCGTTTTAAGTGCCTATTGCCCGCTGTGCACAGTTGCCCTGAAGCCACCGGGGTGGCGGTGCCACCGGGCTTGGGCCCGCCATCGCTGCTCGCAGCTATATTTATTTATTTATTTTTTTTATTTTTTTCCGTCTTCCGGGGCTTTTTGGGGGCCTTAACATGCTCAAAAACTCTTGAAAATTGGCACACACATTGGAATCTGCGGCCATTAGGACGCCGGAGAGGCTGGTACCCGGGCGTGGCAGGGGGGCTCGACAGCGCCCCCTTGAAAAAAGTCAGAAAATTTGGTCCATATATTAAACATGCTTGCACGTATTAGTATGAAACTCGGTACACATATAGACCTCATCGGGCCGAACAACTTTCGCGCTCTAAGTTAATCGCCACGCCAACAGGAAGTCAGCTATTAAGGGTTGTTTGAAAAACGCATGCTCTGGAATTTGATATACTCCTCCTAGACGATTAATCCGATCGCCACCAAACTCGGTCAGCATGAAGTCAAGACACTGATGATTAAAAATTGCCAGGGGATTTTTGATATCTCGAACGGTTTGGCCGTGGCGAGGCAACGAATTTATGGCGAGAAAAAGGAAACAGGAAATGTGTTATAACGTCTTAATACATATATTGATCTTTATGAAACTTCACGAGTGTGTTCGTTATAGGAGTCTGATCACATGGATGTGACTATTGTGAGTCAAAGTTATAGCGCCACCAACTGGCAGCAGGAAGTGTATCACTTTTTGAAATGTTTTGAGATCACCCTCTTATTTTTACCTGATTTGCTTCAAACTTCATCAATGTAATGTCAATACAAAGCAGATGTAGACCTATGACAGGATTTTTGATATTTGAAATATTGTTGCCATGGCAACAGGTCAAACTGTAATAATATTCTTGAGTGTTTTTGAGGCTCTTAACATGCTTCAAATTGCATGAAACTCGACACACACATCAATATTGTCAACCAGTACACATGGACAAAGCCATAGAAATGGGCGTGTTGGAGGGGCTCAGTAGCGCCACCTTTTGACAAAAGTGGGGGGGTTAGTTTTTCCTACAGTCACCAAACTCGGTACACATATTGTTCTCATCAAGCCGGACAATTTTCTGATTTACATTCATTAGCTCCGACCAACAGGAAGTCAGCTATTTTGGTTTGAATGTTAATTTTTTGAAAAAACAGGCTATGAATTTTATACTACTACTCCGACAGGGTTTATCCAATTTACACCAAGCTTTTTTTAACTTGTTGCG
Organism: Chanodichthys erythropterus; assembly: GCF_024489055.1. Classification (NCBI taxonomy): domain Eukaryota; kingdom Metazoa; phylum Chordata; class Actinopteri; order Cypriniformes; family Xenocyprididae; genus Chanodichthys; species Chanodichthys erythropterus. The sequence continues at coordinate 42,631,881 of NC_090235.1, read as the reverse complement.
AACACATTGAAGTTGTTTAATTGCAAACGGATTTTGGATATCTCAAACGGTTTGGCCGTGGCGAGGCAACGAATTTATGGCGAGAAAAGGGAAACAGGAAATGTGTTATAACTTCTGCATACATTGATTGATGTTTATGAAACTTCAGGAGTGTGTTGGTTGTAGTAGTCTGATCACATGGATGTAACTATTGTGAGTCAAAGTTATAGCGCCACCAAATGGCAGCAAGAAGTGTATCACTTTTAAAATGCTTTGAGATCACCCTCTTATTTTTACCTGATTTGCTTCAAACTTCATCAGTGTAATGTCAATACACAGCAGATGTAGACCTATGACAGGATTTTTGATATTTGAAATATTGTTGCCATGGCAACAGGTCAAACTGTAATAATATTCTTGAGTGTTTTTGAGGCTCTTAACATGCTTCAAATTGCATGAAACTCGACACACACATCAATATTGTCAACCAGTAGACATGGACAAAGCCATAGAAATGGGCGTGGTGGAGGGGCTCAGTAGCGCCACCTTTTGACAAAAGTGGGGGTTAGTTTTTCCTACAGTCACCAAACTCGGTACACATATTATTCTCATCAAGCCGGACAATTTTCTAATTTACATTCATTAGCTCCGACCAACAGGAAGTCAGCTATTTTGGTTTGAATGTTAATTTTTTGAAAAAACAGGCTATGAATTTTATACTACTACTCCTACAGGGTTTATCCAATTTACACCAAGCATTTTTTAACTTGTTGCTAATACATTGAAGTTGTTTAATTGCAAACGGATTTTGGATATCTCAAACGGTTTGGCCGTGGCGAGGCAACGAATTTATGGCAAGAAAAGGGAAACAAAGTGTTATAACTTCTGCATACATTAATTGATTTTGATGAAACTTTGGCTTAGTCTTCGTTGTACAAGGCTGATCACATGGATTTGACTATTGTGATTCAAAGTCATAGCGCCACCAACTGGAAGCAGAAAATGTGTCACTTTCAGCATACATTGAGATCACCCTCTTATTTTTACCTGATTTGCTTCAAAATTCATCAGAATAATGTTAAAACTTGGCACATGTAATCCTTTGAAAATGGGCAGGGAGGAGGGGCTCTATAATGGCATCTTGTAGTGCAGTAAATGTGGAGTGAATTTGACATAGTCCTTTGATGTTTAACCGTTTTAAGTGCCTATTGCCCGCTGTGCGCAGTTGCCCTGAAGCCACCGGGGTGGCGGTGCCACCGGGCTTGGGCCCGCCATCGCTGCTCGCAGCTATATTTCTTCTTCTTCTTCTTCTTCTTCTCCAAAGTGAATCGCATTTTAGAGGGCCTAAACGTGCTCGAAAACTCACGAAACTTTGCATACGCGTCAGAAGTGGTGAAAATTTACGTCTGTTATGGGTTTCGGAATTGGGCGTGGCAAAATGGCTCGATAGCGCCATCTAACGTACAGCCCCGCTCGCTACATTACACTAGGGCTTTGAAATTCGGTACACACATTTATCAGCCCAGTGCCTACAAAAAATTCTCTTGGAGCGAAATCCGAAACCAAACAGGAAGTCAGATATTTTGAATTAATTCACCGTTTTTTGCATTTTCCAGACGTTGTACTTTAACGAACTCCTCCTAGAGATTTAATCAGATCAATGTCATTTTTGGTCAGTCTAATCTAAAGGCCTTTGTGACGTTAAATTGCGAAGATCTAGAGTTTTCACTGAAGGGCGTGTCCGTGGCGGCCTGACAAAGTTTGATGTCTTCGCCATGAAAAAGGAAGTTGTTGTAACTCAGACAAACAATGTCGGATCTGCCCCAAACTTCACATGCTTTATTAGAGTCCTAACCTGAAGACATCTTCATAACAATATTCAGTTACAGTCATAGCGCCACCTGCAGGCAACAGGGAATTACATGTTTTATACTGTGATTAACTCCTCATAGAGATTTAACCAGATCAACATCAAATGTTATCAGTCTCATCTCAAGACCTTAGCGATGATAAATTTCAAAGATCTTGAGTTTTCGCTGAAGGGCGTGTCTGTGGCGGCCTGACAAAGTCTGATGTTTCGCCATGAAAGAGGAAGCTGCTGTAACTCAGGCATACAATGTCCGATCTGCCCCAAACTTCACATGTGTGATAAGAGTCCTGGCCTAAAGACATCTATATGACAATATTTAGTTAGTCATAGCGCCACCTGCTGGCAACAGGAAATGGCATGCTTCACAATGTAATTCACTACCAGAGTCACATTTCATTATGCCACGAAGTACCAAACATGCTAGAGACGCGTTAAATCATGCAACACTTGGCTGAGTGCTAATTTATGCGATTAACGCCACGAAAGAAACAGGAAGTTGTTGTAACTCAGGCATACAATGTCCGATCTGCTTCAAACTTCACATGTTCGAAAATAGTCCTGGGCTGAAGACATCAACATGGAAAAATTCAGTTACGGTAAAAGCGCCACCTGTTGGCCGCAGGAAGTGTGGCATTTCGAAATGACTTTGGCATAATTCTCCTGTATTCACTCACTTAAATGCATGACGCCCATTGTTCACTGTTTTCCTGAGGCCAACGGGTGGCGGTGAGCCCGGGTGCGAGGGCCCTCTCAACGCTGCTTGCAGCTTTAATTATTAGGGCCCAAGCGAAAATTCGCGCAGGGCCCTCTTGTTCTTCTAAGGATTATTATTTAGGGCCCAAGCGAAAATTCGCGCAGGGCCCTCTTGTTCTTCTAAGGATTATTAGGGCCCAAGCGAAAATTCGCGCAGGGCCCTCTTGTTCTTCTAAGGATTATTAGGGCCCAAGCGAAAATTCGCGCAGGGCCCTCTTGTTCTTCTAAGGATTATTATTATTTTTTTTTTTTTTTATTATTTTTTTTTTCCGTCTTCCGGGGCTTTTTGGGGGCCTTAACATGCTCAAAAACTCTTGAAAATTGGCACACACATTGGAATCCGCGGCCATTAGGACGCCGGAGAGGCTGGTACCCGGGCGTGGCAGGGGGGCTCGACAGCGCCCCCTTGAAAAAAGTCTGAAAATTTGGTCCATATATTAAACATGCTTGCACGTATTAGTATGAAACTCGGTACACATATAGACCTCATCGGGCCGAACAACTTTTGCGCTCTAAGTTAATCGCCACGCCAACAGGAAGTCAGCTATTAAGGGTTGTTTGAAAAACGCATGCTCTGGAATTTGATATACTCCTCCTAGACGATTAATCCGATCGCCACCAAACTCGGTCAGCATGAAGTCAAGACACTGATGATTAAAAATTGCCAGGGGATTTTTGATATCTCGAACGGTTTGGCCGTGGCGAGGCAACGAATTTATGGCGAGAAAAAGGAAACAGGAAATGTGTTATAACGTCTTAATACATATATTGATCTTTATGAAGCTTCACAAGTGTGTTCGTTATAGGAGTCTGATCACATGGATGTGACTATTGTGAGTCAAAGTTATAGCGCCACCAACTGGCAGCAGGAAGTGTATCACTTTTTGAAATGTTTTGAGATCACCCTCTTATTTTTACCTGATTTGCTTCAAACTTCATCAGTGTAATGTCAATACACAGCAGATGTAGACCTATGACAGGATTTTTGATATTTGAAATATTGTTGCCATGGCAACAGGTCAAACTGTAATAATATTCTTGAGTGTTTTTGAGGCTCTTAACATGCTTCAAATTGCATGAAACTCGACACACACATCAATATTGTCAACCAGTAGACATGGACAAAGCCATAGAAATGGGCGTGGTGGAGGGGCTCAGTAGCGCCACCTTTTGACAAAAGTGGGGGTTAGTTTTTCCTACAGTCACCAAACTCGGTACACATATTATTCTCATCAAGCCGGACAATTTTCTAATTTACATTCATTAGCTCCGACCAACAGGAAGTCAGCTATTTTGGTTTGAATGTTAATTTTTTGAAAAAACAGGCTATGAATTTTATACTACTACTCCTACAGGGTTTATCCAATTTACACCAAGCTTTTTTAACTTGTTGCGAACACATTGAAGTTGTTTAATTGCAAACGGATTTTGGATATCTCAAACGGTTTGGCCGTGGCGAGGCAACGAATTTATGGCGAGAAAAGGGAAACAGGAAATGTGTTATAACTTCTGCATACATTGATTGATGTTTATGAAACTTCAGGAGTGTGTTGGTTGTAGTAGTCTGATCACATGGATGTAACTATTGTGAGTCAAAGTTATAGCGCCACCAAATGGCAGCAAGAAGTGTATCACTTTTAAAATGCTTTGAGATCACCCTCTTATTTTTACCTGATTTGCTTCAAACTTCATCAGTGTAATGTCAATACACAGCAGATGTAGACCTATGACAGGATTTTTGATATTTGAAATATTGTTGCCATGGCAACAGGTCAAACTGTAATAATATTCTTGAGTGTTTTTGAGGCTCTTAACATGCTTCAAATTGCATGAAACTCGACACACACATCAATATTGTCAACCAGTAGACATGGACAAAGCCATAGAAATGGGCGTGGTGGAGGGGCTCAGTAGCGCCACCTTTTGACAAAAGTGGGGGTTAGTTTTTCCTACAGTCACCAAACTCGGTACACATATTATTCTCATCAAGCCGGACAATTTTCTAATTTACATTCATTAGCTCCGACCAACAGGAAGTCAGCTATTTTGGTTTGAATGTTAATTTTTTGAAAAAACAGGCTATGAATTTTATACTACTACTCCTACAGGGTTTATCCAATTTACACCAAGCTTTTTTAACTTGTTGCTAACACATTGAAGTTGTTTAATTGCAAACGGATTTTGGATATCTCAAACGGTTTGGCCATGGCGAGGCAACGAATTTATGGCAAGAAAAGGGAAACAAAGTGTTTTAACTCCTGCATACATTAATTGATTTTGATGAAAGTTCGGCTTAGTCTTCGTTGTACAAGGCTGATCACATGGATGTGACTATTGTGATTCAAAGTCATAGCGCCACCAACTGGAAGCAGAACATGTGTCACTTTCAGCATACATTGAGATCACCGTCTTATTTTTACCTGATTTGCTTCAAAATTCATCAGAATAATGTTAAAACTTGGCACATGTAATCCTTTGAAAATGGGCAGGGAGGAGGGGCTCTATAGTGGCACCTTGTAGTGCAGTAAATGTGGAGTGAATTTGATATAGTCCTTTGATGTTTAACCGTTTTAAATGCCTATTGCCCGCTGTGCACAGTTGCCCTGAAGCCACCGCGGTGGCGGTGCCACCGGGCTTGGGCCCGCCATCGCTGCTCGCAGCTATATTTATTATTATTAGGGCCCAAGCGAAAATTCGCGCAGGGCCCTCTTGTTCTTCTAAGGATTATTATTATTTTTTTTTTATTTATTTATTTTTTTTTTTTTCCGTCTTCCGGGGCTTTTTGGGGGCCTTAACATGCTCAAAAACTCTTGAAAATTGGCACACACATTGGAATCCGCGGCCATTAGGACGCCGGAGAGGCTGGTACCCGGGCGTGGCAGGGGGGCTCGACAGCGCCCCCTTGAAAAAAGTCTGAAAATTTGGTCCATATATTAAACATGCTTGCACGTATTAGTAATGAAACTCGGTACACATATAGACCTCATCGGGCCGAACAACTTTCGCGCTCTAAGTTAATCGCCACGCCAACAGGAAGTCAGCTATTAAGGGTTGTTTGAAAAACGCATGCTCTGGAATTTGATATACTCCTCCTAGACGATTAATCCGATCGCCACCAAACTCGGTCAGCATGAAGTCAAGACACTGATGATTAAAAATTGCCAGGGGATTTTTGATATCTCGAACGGTTTGGCCGTGGCGAGGCAACGAATTTATGGCGAGAAAAAGGAAACAGGAAATGTGTTATAACGTCTTAATACATATATTGATCTTTATGAAACTTCACGAGTGTGTTCGTTATAGGAGTCTGATCACATGGATGTGACTATTGTGAGTCAAAGTTATAGCGCCACCAACTGGCAGCAGGAAGTGTATCACTTTTTGAAATGTTTTGAGATCACCCTCTTATTTTTACCTGATTTGCTTCAAACTTCATCAGTGTAATGTCAATACACAGCAGATGTAGACCTATGACAGGATTTTTGATATTTGAAATATTGTTGCCATGGCAACAGGTCAAACTGTAATAATATTCTTGAGTGTTTTTGAGGCTCTTAACATGCTTCAGATTGCATGAAACTCGACACACACATCAATATTGTCAACCAGTAGACATGGACAAAGCCATAGAAATGGGCGTGGTGGAGGGGCTCAGTAGCGCCACCTTTTGACAAAAGTGGGGGGGTTAGTTTTTCCTACAGTCACCAAACTCGGTACACATATTATTCTCATCAAGCCGGACAATTTTCTAATTTACATTCATTAGCTCCGACCAACAGGAAGTCAGCTATTTTGGTTTGAATGTTAATTTTTTGAAAAAACAGGCTATGAATTTTATACTACTACTCCTACAGGGTTTATCCAATTTACACCAAGCTTTTTTTAACTTGTTGCGAACACATTGAAGTTGTTTAATTGCAAACGGATTTTGGATATCTCAAACGGTTTGTCCGTGGCGAGGCAACGAATTTATGGCAAGAAAAGGGAAACAAAGTGTTATAACTTCTGCATACATTAATTGATTTTGATGAAACTTTGGCTTAGTCTTCGTTGTACAAGGCTGATCACATGGATTTGACTATTGTGATTCAAAGTCATAGCGCCACCAACTGGAAGCAGAAAATGTGTCACTTTCAGCATACATTGAGATCACCCTCTTATTTTTACCTGATTTGCTTCAAAATTCATCAGAATAATGTTAAAACTTGGCACATGTAATCCTTTGAAAATGGGCAGGGAGGAGGGGCTCTATAACGGCACCTTGTAGTGCAGTAAATGTGGAGTGAATTTGACATAGTCCTTTGATGTTTAACCGTTTTAAGTGCCTATTGCCCGCTGTGCACAGTTGCCCTGAAGCCACCGGGGTGGCGGTGCCACCGGGCTTGGGCCCGCCATCGCTGCTCGCAGCTATATTTATTTATTTATTTTTTATTTTTTTTTTTTTTCCGTCTTCCGGGGCTTTTTGGGGGCCTTAACATGCTCAAAAACTCTTGAAAATTGGCACACACATTGGAATCCGCGGCCATTAGGACGCCGGAGAGGCTGGTACCCGGGCGTGGCAGGGGGGCTCGACAGCGCCCCCTTGAAAAAAGTCTGAAAATTTGGTCCATATATTAAACATGCTTGCACGTATTAGTATGAAACTCGGTACACATATAGACCTCATCGGGCCGAACAACTTTCGCGCTCTAAGTTAATCGCCACGCCAACAGGAAGTCAGCTATTAAGGGTTGTTTGAAAAACGCATGCTCTGGAATTTGATATACTCCTCCTAGACGATTAATCCGATCGCCACCAAACTCGGTCAGCATGAAGTCAAGACACTGATGATTAAAAATTGCCAGGGGATTTTTGATATCTCGAACGGTTTGGCCGTGGCGAGGCAACGAATTTATGGCGAGAAAAAGGAAACAGGAAATGTGTTATAACGTCTTAATACATATATTGATCTTTATGAAACTTCACGAGTGTGTTCGTTATAGGAGTCTGATCACATGGATGTGACTATTGTGAGTCAAAGTTATAGCGCCACCAACTGGCAGCAGGAAGTGTATCACTTTTTGAAATGTTTTGAGATCACCCTCTTATTTTTACCTGATTTGCTTCAAACTTCATCAGTGTAATGTCAATACACAGCAGATGTAGACCTATGACAGGATTTTTGATATTTGAAATATTGTTGCCATGGCAACAGGTCAAACTGTAATAATATTCTTGAGTGTTTTTGAGGCTCTTAACATGCTTCAAATTGCATGAAACTCGACACACACATCAATATTGTCAACCAGTAGACATGGACAAAGCCATAGAAATGGGCGTGGTGGAGGGGCTCAGTAGCGCCACCTTTTGACAAAAGTGGGGGTTAGTTTTTCCTACAGTCACCAAACTCGGTACACATATTATTCTCATCAAGCCGGACAATTTTCTAATTTACATTCATTAGCTCCGACCAACAGGAAGTCAGCTATTTTGGTTTGAATGTTAATTTTTTGAAAAAACAGGCTATGAATTTTATACTACTACTCCTACAGGGTTTATCCAATTTACACCAAGCTTTTTTTAACTTGTTGCGAACACATTGAAGTTGTTTAATTGCAAACGGATTTTGGATATCTCAAACGGTTTGTCCGTGGCGAGGCAACGAATTTATGGCAAGAAAAGGGAAACAAAGTGTTATAACTTCTGCATACATTAATTGATTTTGATGAAACTTTGGCTTAGTCTTCGTTGTACAAGGCTGATCACATGGATTTGACTATTGTGATTCAAAGTCATAGCGCCACCAACTGGAAGCAGAAAATGTGTCACTTTCAGCATACATTGAGATCACCCTCTTATTTTTACCTGATTTGCTTCAAAATTCATCAGAATAATGTTAAAACTTGGCACATGTAATCCTTTGAAAATGGGCAGGGAGGAGGGGCTCTATAACGGCACCTTGTAGTGCAGTAAATGTGGAGTGAATTTGACATAGCCCTTTGATGTTTAACCGTTTTAAGTGCCTATTGCCCGCTGTGCGCAGTTGCCCTGAAGCCACCGGGGTGGCGGTGCCACCGGGCTTGGGCCCGCCATCGCTGCTCGCAGCTATATTTATTCTTCTTCTTCTTCTTCTTCTTCTCCAAAGTGAATCGCATTTTAGAGGGCCTAAACGTGCTCGAAAACTCACGAAACTTTGCATACGCGTCAGAAGTGGTGAAAATTTACGTCTGTTATGGGTTTCGGAATTGGGCGTGGCAAAATGGCTCGATAGCGCCATCTAACGTACAGCCCCGCTCGCTACATTACACTAGGGCTTTGAAATTCGGTACACACATTTATCAGCCCAGTGCCTACAAAAAATTATCTTGGAGCGAAATCCGAAACCAAACAGGAAGTCAGATATTTTGAATTAATTCACCGTTTTTTGCATTTTCCAGACGTTGTACTTTAACGAACTCCTCCTAGAGATTTAATCAGATCAATGTCATTTTTGGTCAGTCTAATCTAAAGGCCTTTGTGACGTTAAATTGCGAAGATCTAGAGTTTTCACTGAAGGGCGTGTCCGTGGCGGCCTGACAAAGTTTGATGTCTTCGCCATGAAAAAGGAAGTTGTTGTAACTCAGACAAACAATGTCGGATCTGCCCCAAACTTCACATGCTTTATTAAAGTCCTAACCTGAAGACATCTTCATAATAATATTCAGTTACAGTCATAGCGCCACCTGCAGGCAACAGGAAATGACATGTTTTATACTGTGATTAACTCCTCATAGAGATTTAACCAGATCAACATCATATCTTGTCAGTCTAATCTCAAGACCTTAGCGATGATAAATTTCAAAGATCTTGAGTTTTCGCTGAAGGGCGTGTCTGTGGCGGCCTGACAAAGTCTGATGTTTCGCCATGAAAGAGGAAGCTGCTGTAACTCAGGCATACAATGTCCGATCTGCCCCAAACTTCACATGTGTGATAAGAGTCCTGGCCTAAAGACATCTATATGACAATATTTAGTTAGTCATAGTGCCACCTGCTGGCAACAGGAAATGGCATGCTTCAGGATGTAATTCACTACCAGAGTCACATTTCATTATGCCACGAAGTACCAAACATGCTAGAGACACGTTAAATCATGCAACACTTGGCTGAGTGCTAATTTATGCGATTAACGCCACAAAAGAAACAGGAAGTTGTTGTAACTCAGGCATACAATGTCCGATCTGCCCCAAACTTCACATGTGTGATAAGAGTCCTAGCCTAAAGATGTCCATATGATAATATTCAGTTAGTCATAGCGCCACCTGCTGGCAACAGGAAATGGCATGCTTTATACTGTAATTCACTACCAGATTCACATTTCATCATGCCACGAAGTTCCAGACATGCTAGAAACACGTTAAATCATGCAACACTTGGCTGAGTGCTAATGTATGCGATTAACGCCACTAAAGAAACAGGAAGTTGTTGTAACTCAGGCATACAATGTCCGATCTGCTTCAAACTTCACGTGTTCGATGATAGTCCTGGCCTGAAGACATCAACATGGCAAAATTCAGTTACGGTAAAAGCGCCACCTGTTGGCCGCAGGAAGTGTGGCATTTCGAAATGACTTTGGCATAATTCTCCTGTATTCACTCACTTAAATGCATGACGCCCACTGTTCACTGTTTTCCTGAGGCCAACGGGTGGCGGTGAGCCCGGGTGCGAGGGCCCTCTCAACGCTGCTTGCAGCTTTAATTATTATTCTTCTTCTCCAAAATGAATCGCATTTGAGAGGGCCTAAACGTGCTCGAAAACTCATGAAACTTTGCACACGCGTCAGAAGTGGTGAAAATTTACGTCTGTTATGGGTTTCGGAATTGGGCGTGGCAAAATGGCTCGATAGCGCCATCTAACGTACAGCCCCGCTCGCTACATAACACTATGGGTTTGAAATTCGGTACACACATTTATCAGCCCAGTACCTACAAAAAATTCTCTTGGAGCGAAATCCGAAACCAAACAGGAAGTCAGATATTTTTAATTAATTCACCGTTTTTTGCATTTTCCAGACGTTGTACTTTAACGAACTCCTCCTAGAGATTTAATCAGATCAATGTCATTTTTGGTCAGTCTAATCTAAAGGCCTTTGTGACGTTAAATTGCGAAGATCTAGAGTTTTCACTGAAGGGCGTGTCCGTGGCAGCCTGACAAAGTTTGATGTCTTCGCCATGAAAAAGGAAGTTGTTGTAACTCAGACAAACAATGTCGGATCTGCCCCAAACTTCACATGCTTTATTAGAGTCCTGACCTGAAGACATCTTCATAACAATATTCAGTTACAGTCATAGCGCCACCTGCAGGCAACAGGAAATGACATGTTTTACACTGTGATTAACTCCTCATGGAAATTTAACCAGATCAACATCATATGTTGTCAGTCTAATCTTAAGACCTTAGCGATGATAAATATCAAAGATCTTGAGTTTTCGTTGAAGGGCGTGTCCGTGGCGGTCTGACAAAGTCTGATGTTTCGCCATGAAAGAGGAAACTGTTGTAACTCAGGCATACTATGTCCGATCTGCTCCAAACTTCACATGTGTGATAAGAGTCCTAGCCTAAAGATGTCTATATGATAATATTCAGTTAGTCATAGCGCCACCTGCTGGCAACAGGAAATGGCATGCTTCACAATGTAATTCACTACCAGAGTCACATTTCATTATGCCACGAAGTACCAAACATGCTAGAGACACGTTAAATCATGCAACACTTGGCTGAGTGCTAATTTATGCGATTAACGCCACGAAAGAAACAGGAAGTTGTTGTAACTCAGGCATACAATGTCCGATCTGCTTCAAACTTCACGTGTTCAATGATAGTCCTGGCCTGAAGACATCAACATGGCAAAATTCAGTTACGGTAAAAGCGCCACCTGTTGGCCGCAGGAAGTGTGGCATTTCGAAATGACTTTGGCATAAATCTCCTGTATTCACTCACTTAAATGCATGACGCCCACTGTTCGCTGTTTTCCTGAGGCCAACGGGTGGCGGTGAGCCCGGGTGCGAGGGCCCTCTCAACGCTGCTTGCAGCTTTAATTAGGGCCCGAGCACCGATGGTGTGAGGACCCTATTGGAATTGCTCCGTTTATTATTATTATTATTATTATTATTATTATTATTAGGGCCCAAGCGAAAATTCGCGCAGGGCCCTCTTGTTCTTCTAAGGATTATTAGGGCCCAAGCGAATTAAGCGCGCAGGGCCCTCTTGTTCTTCTAAGGATTATTAGGGCCCAAGCGAATTAAGCGCGCAGGGCCCTCTTGTTCTTCTAAGGATTATTATTATTTATTTATTAGGGCCCAAGCGAAAATTCGCGCAGGGCCCTCTTGTTCTTCTAAGGATTATTATTATTTTTTTTTATTTTTATTTTTTATTTATTTATTTTTTTCCGTCTTCCGGGGCTTTTTGGGGGCCTTAACATGCTCAAAAACTCTTGAAAATTGGCACACACATTGGAATCCGCGGCCATTAGGACGCCGGAGAGGCTGGTACCCGGGCGTGGCAGGGGGGCTCGACAGCGCCCCCTTGAAAAAAGTCTGAAAATTTGGTCCATATATTAAACATGCTTGCACGTATTAGTATGAAACTCGGTACACATATAGACCTCATCGGGCCGAACAACTTTCGCGCTCTAAGTTAATCGCCACGCCAACAGGAAGTCAGCTATTAAGGGTTGTTTGAAAAACGCATGCTCTGGAATTTGATATACTCTTCCTAGACGATTAATCCGATCGCCACCAAACTCGGTCAGCATGAAGTCAAGACACTGATGATTAAAAATTGCCAGGGGATTTTTGATATCTCGAACGGTTTGGCCGTGGCGAGGCAACGAATTTATGGCGAGAAAAAGGAAACAGGAAATGTGTTATAACGTATTAATACATATATTGATCTTTATGAAACTTCACGAGTGTGTTCGTTATAGGAGTCTGATCACATGGATGTGACTATTGTGAGTCAAAGTTATAGCGCCACCAACTGGCAGCAGGAAGTGTATCACTTTTTGAAATGTTTTGAGATCACCCTCTTATTTTTACCTGATTTGCTTCAAACTTCATCAGTGTAATGTCAATACACAGCAGATGTAGACCTATGACAGGATTTTTGATATTTGAAATATTGTTGCCATGGCAACAGGTCAAACTGTAATAATATTCTTGAGTGTTTTTGAGGCTCTTAACATGCTTCAAATTGCATGAAACTCGACACACACATCAATATTGTCAACCAGTAGACATGGACAAAGCCATAGAAATGGGCGTGGTGGAGGGGCTCAGTAGCGCCACCTTTTGACAAAAGTGGGGGGGTTAGTTTTTCCTACAGTCACCAAACTCGGTACACATATTATTCTCATCAAGCCGGACAATTTTCTAATTTACATTCATTAGCTCCGACCAACAGGAAGTCAGCTATTTTGGTTTGAATGTTAATTTTTTGAAAAAACAGGCTATGAATTTTATACTACTACTCCTACAGGGTTTATCCAATTTACACCAAGCTTTTTTAACTTGTTGCGAACACATTGAAGTTGTTTAATTGCAAACGGATTTTGGATATCTCAAACGGTTTGGCCGTGGCGAGGCAACGAATTTATGGCGAGAAAAGGGAAACAGGAAATGTGTTATAACTTCTGCATACATTGATTGATGTTTATGAAACTTCAGGAGTGTGTTGGTTGTAGTAGTCTGATCACATGGATGTAACTATTGTGAGTCAAAGTTATAGCGCCACCAAATGGCAGCAAGAAGTGTATCACTTTTAAAATGCTTTGAGATCACCCTCTTATTTTTACCTGATTTGCTTCAAACTTCATCAGTGTAATGTCAATACACAGCAGATGTAGACCTATGACAGGATTTTTGATATTTGAAATATTGTTGCCATGGCAACAGGTCAAACTGTAATAATATTCTTGAGTGTTTTTGAGGCTCTTAACATGCTTCAAATTGCATGAAACTCGACACACACATCAATATTGTCAACCAGTAGACATGGACAAAGCCATAGAAATGGGCGTGGTGGAGGGGCTCAGTAGCGCCACCTTTTGACAAAAGTGGGGGGGTTAGTTTTTCCTACAGTCACCAAACTCGGTACACATATTATTCTCATCAAGCCGGACAATTTTCTAATTTACATTCATTAGCTCCGACCAACAGGAAGTCAGCTATTTTGGTTTGAATGTTAATTTTTTGAAAAAACAGGCTATGAATTTTATACTACTACTCCTACAGGGTTTATCCAATTTACACCAAGCTTTTTTAACTTGTTGCTAACACATTGAAGTTGTTTAATTGCAAACGGATTTTGGATATCTCAAACGGTTTGGCCGTGGCGAGGCAACGAATTTATGGCAAGAAAAGGGAAACAAAGTGTTATAACTTCTGCATACATTAATTGATTTTGATGAAACTTTGGCTTAGTCTTCGTTGTACAAGGCTGATCACATGGATTTGACTATTGTGATTCAAAGTCATAGCGCCACCAACTGGAAGCAGAAAATGTGTCACTTTCAGCATACATTGAGATCACCCTCTTATTTTTACCTGATTTGCTTCAAAATTCATCAGAATAATGTTAAAACTTGGCACATGTAATCCTTTGAAAATGGGCAGGGAGGAGGGGCTCTATAACGGCACCTTGTAGTGCAGTAAATGTGGAGTGAATTTGACATAGTCCTTTGATGTTTAACCGTTTTAAGTGCCTATTGCCCGCTGTGCACAGTTGCCCTGAAGCCACCGGGGTGGCGGTGCCACCGGGCTTGGGCCCGCCATCGCTGCTCGCAGCTATATTTATTATTATTTTTTTTTTTTTTTTTTTTCCGTCTTCCGGGGCTTTTTGGGGGCCTTAACATGCTCAAAAACTCTTGAAAATTGGCACACACATTGGAATCCGCGGCCATTAGGACGCCGGAGAGGCTGGTACCCGGGCGTGGCAGGGGGGCTCGACAGCGCCCCCTTGAAAAAAGTCTGAAAATTTGGTCCATATATTAAACATGCTTGCACGTATTAGTATGAAACTCGGTACACATATAGACCTCATCGGGCCGAACAACTTTCGCGCTCTAAGTTAATCGCCACGCCAACAGGAAGTCAGCTATTAAGGGTTGTTTGAAAAACGCATGCTCTGGAATTTGATATACTCCTCCTAGACGATTAATCCGATCGCCACCAAACTCGGTCAGCATGAAGTCAAGACACTGATGATTAAAAATTGCCAGGGGATTTTTGATATCTCGAACGGTTTGGCCGTGGCGAGGCAACGAATTTATGGCGAGAAAAAGGAAACAGGAAATGTGTTATAACGTCTTAATACATATATTGATCTTTATGAAACTTCACGAGTGTGTTCGTTATAGGAGTCTGATCACATGGATGTGACTATTGTGAGTCAAAGTTATAGCGCCACCAACTGGCAGCAGGAAGTGTATCACTTTTTGAAATGTTTTGAGATCACCCTCTTATTTTTACCTGATTTGCTTCAAACTTCATCAGTGTAATGTCAATACACAGCAGATGTAGACCTATGACAGGATTTTTGATATTTGAAATATTGTTGCCATGGCAACAGGTCAAACTGTAATAATATTCTTGAGTGTTTTTGAGGCTCTTAACATGCTTCAAATTGCATGAAACTCGACACACACATCAATATTGTCAACCAGTAGACATGGACAAAGCCATAGAAATGGGCGTGGTGGAGGGGCTCAGTAGCGCCACCTTTTGACAAAAGTGGGGGGTTAGTTTTTCCTACAGTCACCAAACTCGGTACACATATTATTCTCATCAAGCCGGACAATTTTCTAATTTACATTCATTAGCTCCGACCAACAGGAAGTCAGCTATTTTGGTTTGAATGTTAATTTTTTGAAAAAACAGGCTATGAATTTTATACTACTACTCCTACAGGGTTTATCCAATTTACACCAAGCTTTTTTTAACTTGTTGCGAACACATTGAAGTTGTTTAATTGCAAACGGATTTTGGATATCTCAAACGGTTTGTCCGTGGCGAGGCAACGAATTTATGGCGAGAAAAGGGAAACAGGAAATGTGTTATAACTTCTACATACATTGATTGATGTTTATGAAACTTCAGGAGTGTGTTGGTTGTAGTAGTCTGATCACATGGATGTAACTATTGTGAGTCAAAGTTATAGCGCCACCAAATGGCAGCAAGAAGTGTATCACTTTTAAAATGCTTTGAGATCACCCTCTTATTTTTACCTGATTTGCTTCAAACTTCATCAGTGTAATGTCAATACACAGCAGATGTAGACCTATGACAGGATTTTTGATATTTGAAATATTGTTGCCATGGCAACAGGTCAAACTGTAATAATATTCTTGAGTGTTTTTGAGGCTCTTAACATGCTTCAAATTGCATGAAACTCGACACACACATCAATATTGTCAACCAGTAGACATGGACAAAGCCATAGAAATGGGCGTGGTGGAGGGGCTCAGTAGCGCCACCTTTTGACAAAAGTGGGGGTTAGTTTTTCCTACAGTCACCAAACTCGGTACATATATTATTCTCATCAAGCCGGACAATTTTCTAATTTACATTCATTAGCTCCGACCAACAGGAAGTCAGCTATTTTGGTTTGAATGTTAATTTTTTGAAAAAACAGGCTATGAATTTTATACTACTACTCCTACAGGGTTTATCCAATTTACACCAAGCTTTTTTTAACTTGTTGCTAACACATTGAAGTTGTTTAATTGCAAACGGATTTTGGATATCTCAAACGGTTTGGCCGTGGCGAGGCAACGAATTTATGGCAAGAAAAGGGCAACAAAGTGTTATAACTTCTGCATACATTAATTGATTTTGATGAAACTTTGGCTCAGTCTTCGTTGTACAAGGCTGATCACATGGATTTGACTATTGTGATTCAAAGTCATAGCGCCACCAACTGGAAGCAGAAAATGTGTCACTTTCAGCATACATTGAGATCACCCTCTTATTTTTACCTGATTTGCTTCAAAATTAATCAGAATAATGTTAAAACTTGGCACATGTAATCCTTTGAAAATGGGCAGGGAGGAGGGGCTCTATAACGGCACCTTGTAGTGCAGTAAATGTAGAGTGAATTTGACATAGTCCTTTGATGTTTAACCGTTTTAAGTGCCTATTGCCCGCTGTGCACAGTTGCCCTGAAGCCACCGGGGTGGCGGTGCCACCGGGCTTGGGCCCGCCATCGCTGCTCGCAGCTATATTTATTTTTTTTATTTTTTTTTTTATTTTTTTTTTTTTCCGTCTTCCGGGGCTTTTTGGGGGCCTTAACATGCTCAAAAACTCTTGAAAATTGGCACACACATTGGAATCCGCGGCCATTAGGACGCCGGAGAGGCTGGTACCCGGGCGTGGCAGGGGGGCTCGACAGTGCCCCCTTGAAAAAAGTCTGAAAATTTGGTCCATATATTAAACATGCTTGCACGTATTAGTATGAAACTCGGTACACATATAGACCTCATCGGGCCGAACAACTTTCGCGCTCTAAGTTAATCGCCACGCCAACAGGAAGTCAGCTATTAAGGGTTGTTTGAAAAACGCATGCTCTGGAATTTGATATACTCCTCCTAGACGATTAATCCGATCGCCACCAAACTCGGTCAGCATGAAGTCAAGACACTGATGATTAAAAATTGCCAGGGGATTTTTGATATCTCGAACGGTTTGGCCGTGGCGAGGCAACAAATTTATGGCGAGAAAAAGGAAACAGGAAATGTGTTATAACGTCTTAATACATATATTGATCTTTATGAAACTTCACGAGTGTGTTCGTTATAGGAGTCTGATCACATGGATGTGACTATTGTGAGTCAAAGTTATAGCGCCACCAACTGGCAGCAGGAAGTGTATCACTTTTTGAAATGTTTTGAGATCACCCTCTTATTTTTACCTGATTTGCTTCAAACTTCATCAGTGTAATGTCAATACACAGCAGATGTAGACCTATGACAGGATTTTTGATATTTGAAATATTGTTGCCATGGCAACAGGTCAAACTGTAATAATATTCTTGAGTGTTTTTGAGGCTCTTAACATGCTTCAAATTGCATGAAACTCGACACACACATCAATATTGTCAACCAGTAGACATGGACAAAGCCATAGAAATGGGCGTGGTGGAGGGGCTCAGTAGCGCCACCTTTTGACAAAAGTGGGGGTTAGTTTTTCCTACAGTCACCAAACTCGGTACACATATTATTCTCATCAAGCCGGACAATTTTCTAATTTACATTCATTAGCTCCGACCAACAGGAAGTCAGCTATTTTGGTTTGAATGTTAATTTTTTGAAAAAACAGGCTATGAATTTTATACTACTACTCCTACAGGGTTTATCCAATTTACACCAAGCTTTTTTTAACTTGTTGCGAACACATTGAAGTTGTTTAATTGCAAACGGATTTTGGATATCTCAAACGGTTTGGCCGTGGCGAGGCAACGAATTTATGGCGAGAAAAGGGAAACAGGAAATGTGTTATAACTTCTGCATACATTGATTGATGTTTATGAAACTTCAGGAGTGTGTTGGTTGTAGTAGTCTGATCACATGGATGTAACTATTGTGAGTCAAAGTTATAGCGCCACCAAATGGCAGCAAGAAGTGTATCACTTTTAAAATGCTTTGAGATCACCCTCTTATTTTTACCTGATTTGCTTCAAACTTCATCAGTGTAATGTCAATACACAGCAGATGTAGACCTATGACAGGATTTTTGATATTTGAAATATTGTTGCCATGGCAACAGGTCAAACTGTAATAATATTCTTGAGTGTTTTTGAGGCTCTTAACATGCTTCAAATTGCATGAAACTCGACACACACATCAATATTGTCAACCAGTAGACATGGACAAAGCCATAGAAATGGGCGTGGTGGAGGGGCTCAGTAGCGCCACCTTTTGACAAAAGTGGGGGGTTAGTTTTTCCTACAGTCACCAAACTCGGTACACATATTATTCTCATCAAGCCGGACAATTTTCTAATTTACATTCATTAGCTCCGACCAACAGGAAGTCAGCTATTTTGGTTTGAATGTTAATTTTTTGAAAAAACAGGCTATGAATTTTATACTACTACTCCTACAGGGTTTATCCAATTTACACCAAGCTTTTTTTAACTTGTTGCTAACACATTGAAGTTGTTTAATTGCAAACGGATTTTGGATATCTCAAACGGTTTGGCCGTGGCGAGGCAACGAATTTATGGCAAGAAAAGGGAAACAAAGTGTTATAACTTCTGCATACATTAATTGATTTTGATGAAACTTTGGCTTAGTCTTCGTTGTACAAGGCTGATCACATGGATTTGACTATTGTGATTCAAAGTCATAGCGCCACCAACTGGAAGCAGAAAATGTGTCACTTTCAGCATACATTGAGATCACCCTCTTATTTTTACCTGATTTGCTTCAAAATTCATCAGAATAATGTTAAAACTTGGCACATGTAATCCTTTGAAAATGGGCAGGGAGGAGAGGCTCTATAACGGCACCTTGTAGTGCAGTAAATGTGGAGTGAATTTGACATAGTCCTTTGATGTTTAACCGTTTTAAGTGCCTATTGCCCGCTGTGCACAGTTGCCCTGAAGCCACCGGGGTGGCGGTGCCACCGGGCTTGGGCCCGCCATCGCTGCTCGCAGCTATATTTATTATTATTCTCCAAAGTGAATCGCATTTTAGAGGGCCTAAACGTGCTCGAAAACTCACGAAACTTTGCACACGCATCAGAAGTGGTGAAAATTTACGTCTGTTATGGGTTTCGGAATTGGGCGTGGCAAAATGGCTCGATAGCGCCATCTAACATACAGCCCCGCTCGCTACATTACACTAGGGCTTTAAAATTCGGTACACACATTTATCAGCCCAGTACCTACAAAAAATTCTCTTGGAGCGAAATCCGAAACCAAACAGGAAGTCAGATATTTTGAATCAATTCACCGTTTTTTGCATTTTCCAGACGTTGTACTTTAACGAACTCCTCCTAGAGATTTAATCAGATCAATGTCATTTTTGGTCAGTCTAATCTAAAGGCCTTTGTGACGTTAAATTGCGAAGATCTAGAGTTTTCACTGAAGGGCGTGTCCGTGGCGGCCTGACAAAGTTTGATGTCTTCGCCATGAAAAAGGAAGTTGTTGTAACTCAGACAAACAATGTCGGATCTGCCCCAAACTTCACATGCTTTATTAGAGTCCTAACCTGAAGACATCTTCATAACAATATTCAGTTACAGTCATAGCGCCATCTGCAGCCAACAGGAAATGACATGTTTTACACTGTGATTAACTCCTCATGGAGATTTAACCAGATCAACATCATATGTTGTCAGTCTAATCTTAAGACCTTAGCGATGATAAATATCAAAGATCTTGAGTTTTCGTTGAAGGGCGTGTCCGTGGCGGCCTGACAAAGTCTGATGTTTCGCCATGAAAGAGGAAACTGTTGTAACTCAGACATACTATGTCCGATCTGCTCCAAACTTCACATGTGTGATAAGAGTCCTAGCCTAAAGACGTCTATATGATAATATTCAGTTAGTCATAGCGACACCTGCTGGCAACAGGAAGTGGCATGCTTTATACTGTAATTCACTACCAGTGTCACATTTCATCATGCCACGAAGTACCAGACATGCTAGAAACACGTTAAATCATGCAACACTTGGCTGAGTGCTAATTTATGCGATTAACGCCACGAAAGAAACAGGAAGTTGTTGTAACTCAGACATACAATGTCCGATCTGCTTCAAACTTCACATGTTCGAAAATAGTCCTGGGCTGAAGACATCAACATGGCAAAATTCAGTTACGGTAAAAGCGCCACCTGTTGGCCACAGGAAGTGTGGCATTTCGAAATTACTTTGGCATAATTCTCCTGTATTCACTCACTTAAATGCATGACGCCCACTGTTCACTGTTTTCCTGAGGCCAACGGGTGGCGGTGAGCCCGGGTGCGAGGGCCCTCTCAACGCTGCTTGCAGCTTTAATTAGGGCCCGAGCACCGATGGTGTGAGGACCCTATTGGAATTGCTCCGTTTATTATTATTATTATTATTATTATTATTATTATTATTAGGGCCCAAGCGAAAATTCGCGCAGGGCCCTCTTGTTCTTCTAAGGATTATTAGGGCCCAAGCGAATTAAGCGCGCAGGGCCCTCTTGTTCTTCTAAGGATTATTAGGGCCCAAGCGAATTAAGCGCGCAGGGCCCTCTTGTTCTTCTAAGGATTATTATTATTTATTTATTAGGGCCCAAGCGAAAATTCGCGCAGGGCCCTCTTGTTCTTCTAAGGATTATTATTATTATTATTTTTTTTTTATTTTTTTTTTTTTTTCCGTCTTCCGGGGCTTTTTGGGGGCCTTAACATGCTCAAAAACTCTTGAAAATTGGCACACACATTGGAATCCGCGGCCATTAGGACGCCGGAGAGGCTGGTACCCGGGCGTGGCAGGGGGGCTCGACAGCGCCCCCTTGAAAAAAGTCTGAAAATTTGGTCCATATATTAAACATGCTTGCACGTATTAGTATGAAACTCGGTACACATATAGACCTCATCGGGCCGAACAACTTTCGCGCTCTAAGTTAATCGCCACGCCAACAGGAAGTCAGCTATTAAGGGTTGTTTGAAAAACGCATGCTCTGGAATTTGATATACTCCTCCTAGACGATTAATCCGATCGCCACCAAACTCGGTCAGCATGAAGTCAAGACACTGATGATTAAAAATTGCCAGGGGATTTTTGATATCTCGAACGGTTTGGCCGTGGCGAGGCAACGAATTTATGGCGAGAAAAAGGAAACAGGAAATGTGTTATAACGTCTTAATACATATATTGATCTTTATGAAACTTCACGAGTGTGTTCGTTATAGGAGTCTGATCACATGGATGTGACTATTGTGAGTCAAAGTTATAGCGCCACCAACTGGCAGCAGGAAGTGTATCACTTTTTGAAATGTTTTGAGATCACCCTCTTATTTTTACCTGATTTGCTTCAAACTTCATCAGTGTAATGTCAATACACAGCAGATGTAGACCTATGACAGGATTTTTGATATTTGAAATATTGTTGCCATGGCAACAGGTCAAACTGTAATAATATTCTTGAGTGTTTTTGAGGCTCTTAACATGCTTCAAATTGCATGAAACTCGACACACACATCAATATTGTCAACCAGTAGACATGGACAAAGCCATAGAAATGGGCGTGGTGGAGGGGCTCAGTAGCGCCACCTTTTGACAAAAGTGGGGGTTAGTTTTTCCTACAGTCACCAAACTCGGTACACATATTATTCTCATCAAGCCGGACAATTTTCTAATTTACATTCATTAGCTCCGACCAACAGGAAGTCAGCTATTTTGGTTTGAATGTTAATTTTTTGAAAAAACAGGCTATGAATTTTATACTACTACTCCTACAGGGTTTATCCAATTTACACCAAGCTTTTTTTAACTTGTTGCGAACACATTGAAGTTGTTTAATTGCAAACGGATTTTGGATATCTCAAACGGTTTGGCCGTGGCGAGGCAACGAATTTATGGCGAGAAAAGGGAAACAGGAAATGTGTTATAACTTCTGCATACATTGATTGATGTTTATGAAACTTCAGGAGTGTGTTGGTTGTAGTAGTCTGATCACATGGATGTAACTATTGTGAGTCAAAGTTATAGCGCCACCAAATGGCAGCAAGAAGTGTATCACTTTTAAAATGCTTTGAGATCACCCTCTTATTTTTACCTGATTTGCTTCAAACTTCATCAGTGTAATGTCAATACACAGCAGATGTAGACCTATGACAGGATTTTTGATATTTGAAATATTGTTGCCATGGCAACAGGGCAAACTGTAATAATATTCTTGAGTGTTTTTGAGGCTCTTAACATGCTTCAAATTGCATGAAACTCGACACACACATCAATATTGTCAACCAGTAGACATGGACAAAGCCATAGAAATGGGCGTGGTGGAGGGGCTCAGTAGCGCCACCTTTTGACAAAAGTGGTGGTGTTAGTTTTTCCTACAGTCACCAAACTCGGTACACATATTATTCTCATCAAGCCGGACAATTTTCTAATTTACATTCATTAGCTCCGACCAACAGGAAGTCAGCTATTTTGGTTTGAATGTTAATTTTTTGAAAAAACAGGCTATGAATTTTATACTACTACTCCTACAGGGTTTATCCAATTTACACCAAGCTTTTTTTAACTTGTTGCTAACACATTGAAGTTGTTTAATTGCAAACGGATTTTGGATATCTCAAACGGTTTGGCCGTGGCGAGGCAACGAATTTATGGCAAGAAAAGGGAAACAAAGTGTTATAACTTCTGCATACATTAATTGATTTTGATGAAACTTTGGCTTAGTCTTCGTTGTACAAGGCTGATCACATGGATTTGACTATTGTGGTTCAAAGTCATAGCGCCACCAACTGGAAGCAGAAAATGTGTCACTTTCAGCATACATTGAGATCACCCTCTTATTTTTACCTGATTTGCTTCAAAATTCATCAGAATAATGTTAAAACTTGGCACATGTAATCCTTTGAAAATGGGCAGGGAGGAGGGGCTCTATAGCGGCACCTTGTAGTGCAGTAAATGTGGAGTGAATTTGACATAGTCCTTTGATGTTTAACCGTTTTAAGTGCCTATTGCCAGCTGTGCACAGTTGCCCTGAAGCCACCGGGGTGGCGGTGCCACCGGGCTTGGGCCCGCCATCGCTGCTCGCAGCTATATTTATTATTATTTTTTTTATTTTTTTTTTTTTTTATTTTTATTTTTTTTTTTCGTCTTCCGGGGCTTTTTGGGGGCCTTAACATGCTCAAAAACTCTTGAAAATTGGCACACACATTGGAATCCGCGGCCATTAGGACGCCGGAGAGGCTGGTACCCGGGCGTGGCAGGGGGGCTCGACAGCGCCCCCTTGAAAAAAGTCTGAAAATTTGGTCCATATATTAAACATGCTTGCACGTATTAGTATGAAACTCGGTACACATATAGACCTCATCGGGCCGAACAACTTTCGCGCTCTAAGTTAATCGCCACGCCAACAGGAAGTCAGCCATTAAGGGTTGTTTGAAAAACGCATGCTCTGGAATTTGATATACTCCTCCTAGACGATTAATCCGATCGCCACCAAACTCGGTCAGCATGAAGTCAAGACACTGATGATTAAAAATTGCCAGGGGATTTTTGATATCTCGAACGGTTTGGCCGTGGCGAGGCAACGAATTTATGGCGAGAAAAAGGAAACAGGAAATGTGTTATAACGTCTTAATTCATATATTGATCTTTATGAAACTTCACGAGTGTGTTCGTTATAGGAGTCTGATCACATGGATGTGACTATTGTGAGTCAAAGTTATAGCGCCACCAACTGGCAGCAGGAAGTGTATCACTTTTTGAAATGTTTTGAGATCACCCTCTTATTTTTACCTGATTTGCTTCAAACTTCATCAGTGTAATGTCAATACACAGCAGATGTAGACCTATGACAGGATTTTTGATATTTGAAATATTGTTGCCATGGCAACAGGTCAAACTGTAATAATATTCTTGAGTGTTTTTGAGGGTCTTAACATGCTTCAAATTGCATGAAACTCGACACACACATCAATATTGTCAACCAGTAGACATGGACAAAGCCATAGAAATGGGCGTGGTGGAGGGGCTCAGTAGCGCCACCTTTTGACAAAAGTGGGGGTTAGTTTTTCCTACAGTCACCAAACTCGGTACATATATTATTCTCATCAAGCCGGACAATTTTCTAATTTACATTCATTAGCTCCGACCAACAGGAAGTCAGCTATTTTGGTTTGAATGTTAATTTTTTGAAAAAACAGGCTATGAATTTTATACTACTACTCCTACAGGGTTTATCCAATTTACACCAAGCTTTTTTTAACTTGTTGCGAACACATTGAAGTTGTTTAATTGCAAACGGATTTTGGATATCTCAAACGGTTTGGCCGTGGCGAGGCAACGAATTTATGGCGAGAAAAGGGAAACAGGAAATGTGTTATAACTTCTGCATACATTGATTGATGTTTATGAAACTTCAGGAGTGTGTTGGTTGTAGTAGTCTGATCACATGGATGTAACTATTGTGAGTCAAAGTTATAGCGCCACCAAATGGCAGCAAGAAGTGTATCACTTTTAAAATGCTTTGAGATCACCCTCTTATTTTTACCTGATTTGCTTCAAACTTCATCAGTGTAATGTCAATACACAGCAGATGTAGACCTATGACAGGATTTTTGATATTTGAAATATTGTTGCCATGGCAACAGGTCAAACTGTAATAATATTCTTGAGTGTTTTTGAGGCTCTTAACATGCTTCAAATTGCATGAAACTCGACACACACATCAATATTGTCAACCAGTAGACATGGACAAAGCCATAGAAATGGGCGTGGTGGAGGGGCTCAGTAGCGCCACCTTTTGACAAAAGTGGGGGGGTTAGTTTTTCCTACAGTCACCAAACTCGGTACACATATTATTCTCATCAAGCCGGACAATTTTCTAATTTACATTCATTAGCTCCGACCAACAGGAAGTCAGCTATTTTGGTTTGAATGTTAATTTTTTGAAAAAACAGGCTATGAATTTTATACTACTACTCCTACAGGGTTTATCCAATTTACACCAAGCTTTTTTTAACTTGTTGCTAACACATTGAAGTTGTTTAATTGCAAACGGATTTTGGATATCTCAAACGGTTTGGCCGTGGCGAGGCAACGAATTTATGGCAAGAAAAGGGAAACAAAGTGTTATAACTTCTGCATACATTAATTGATTTTGATGAAACTTTGGCTTAGTCTTCGTTGTACAAGGCTGATCACATGGATTTGACTATTGTGATTCAAAGTCATAGCGCCACCAACTGGAAGCAGAAAATGTGTCACTTTCAGCATACATTGAGATCACCCTCTTATTTTTACCTGATTTGCTTCAAAATTCATCAGAATAATGTTAAAACTTGGCACATGTAATCCTTTGAAAATGGGCAGGGAGGAGGGGCTCTATAACGGCACCTTGTAGTGCAGTAAATGTGGAGTGAATTTGACATAGCCCTTTGATGTTTAACCGTTTTAAGTGCCTATTGCCCGCTGTGCGCAGTTGCCCTGAAGCCACCGGGGTGGCGGTGCCACCGGGCTTGGGCCCGCCATCGCTGCTCGCAGCTATATTTAGGGCCCAAGCGAAAATTCGCGCAGGGCCCTCTTGTTCTTCTAAGGATTATTATTTTTTTATTTTTTTATTTTTTTTTTTTTCTGTCTTCCGGGGCTTTTTGGGGGCCTTAACATGCTCAAAAACTCTTGAAAATTGGCACACACATTGGAATCCGCGGCCATTAGGACGCCGGAGAGGCTGGTACCCGGGCGTGGCAGGGGGGCTCGACAGCGCCCCCTTGAAAAAAGTCTGAAAATTTGGTCCATATATTAAACATGCTTGCACGTATTAGTATGAAACTCGGTACACATATAGACCTCATCGGGCCGAACAACTTTCGCGCTCTAAGTTAATCGCCACGCCAACAGGAAGTCAGCTATTAAGGGTTGTTTGAAAAACGCATGCTCTGGAATTTGATATACTCCTCCTAGACGATTAATCCGATCGCCACCAAACTCGGTCAGCATGAAGTCAAGACACTGATGATTAAAAATTGCCAGGGGATTTTTGATATCTCGAACGGTTTGGCCGTGGCGAGGCAACGAATTTATGGCGAGAAAAAGGAAACAGGAAATGTGTTATAACGTCTTAATACATATATTGATCTTTATGAAACTTCACGAGTGTGTTCGTTATAGGAGTCTGATCACATGGATGTGACTATTGTGAGTCAAAGTTATAGCGCCACCAACTGGCAGCAGGAAGTGTATCACTTTTTGAAATGTTTTGAGATCACCCTCTTATTTTTACCTGATTTGCTTCAAACTTCATCAGTGTAATGTCAATACACAGCAGATGTAGACCTATGACAGGATTTTTGATATTTGAAATATTGTTGCCATGGCAACAGGTCAAACTGTAATAATATTCTTGAGTGTTTTTGAGGCTCTTAACATGCTTCAAATTGCATGAAACTCGACACACACATCAATATTGTCAACCAGTAGACATGGACAAAGCCATAGAAATGGGCGTGGTGGAGGGGCTCAGTAGCGCCACCTTTTGACAAAAGTGGGGGTTAGTTTTTCCTACAGTCACCAAACTCGGTACACATATTATTCTCATCAAGCCGGACAATTTTCTAATTTACATTCATTAGCTCCGACCAACAGGAAGTCAGCTATTTTGGTTTGAATGTTAATTTTTTGAAAAAACAGGCTATGAATTTTATACTACTACTCCTACAGGGTTTATCCAATTTACACCAAGCTTTTTTAACTTGTTGCGAACACATTGAAGTTGTTTAATTGCAAACGGATTTTGGATATCTCAAACGGTTTGGCCGTGGCGAGGCAACGAATTTATGGCGAGAAAAGGGAAACAGGAAATGTGTTATAACTTCTGCATACATTGATTGATGTTTATGAAACTTCAGGAGTGTGTTGGTTGTAGTAGTCTGATCACATGGATGTAACTATTGTGAGTCAAAGTTATAGCGCCACCAAATGGCAGCAAGAAGTGTATCACTTTTAAAATGCTTTGAGATCACCCTCTTATTTTTACCTGATTTGCTTCAAACTTCATCAGTGTAATGTCAATACACAGCAGATGTAGACCTATGACAGGATTTTTGATATTTGAAATATTGTTGCCATGGCAACAGGTCAAACTGTAATAATATTCTTGAGTGTTTTTGAGGCTCTTAACATGCTTCAAATTGCATGAAACTCGACACACACATCAATATTGTCAACCAGTAGACATGGACAAAGCCATAGAAATGGGCGTGGTGGAGGGGCTCAGTAGCGCCACCTTTTGACAAAAGTGGGGGGGTTAGTTTTTCCTACAGTCACCAAACTCGGTACACATATTATTCTCATCAAGCCGGACAATTTTCTAATTTACATTCATTAGCTCCGACCAACAGGAAGTCAGCTATTTTGGTTTGAATGTTAATTTTTTGAAAAAACAGGCTATGAATTTTATACTACTACTCCTACAGGGTTTATCCAATTTACACCAAGCTTTTTTTAACTTGTTGCTAACACATTGAAGTTGTTTAATTGCAAACGGATTTTGGATATCTCAAACGGTTTGGCCGTGGCGAGGCAACGAATTTATGGCAAGAAAAGGGAAACAAAGTGTTATAACTTCTGCATACATTAATTGATTTTGATGAAACTTTGGCTTAGTCTTCGTTGTACAAGGCTGATCACATGGATTTGACTATTGTGGTTCAAAGTCATAGCGCCACCAACTGGAAGCAGAAAATGTGTCACTTTCAGCATACATTGAGATCACCCTCTTATTTTTACCTGATTTGCTTCAAAATTCATCAGAATAATGTTAAAACTTGGCACATGTAATCCTTTGAAAATGGGCAGGGAGGAGGGGCTCTATAGCGGCACCTTGTAGTGCAGTAAATGTGGAGTGAATTTGACATAGTCCTTTGATGTTTAACCGTTTTAAGTGCCTATTGCCAGCTGTGCACAGTTGCCCTGAAGCCACCGGGGTGGCGGTGCCACCGGGCTTGGGCCCGCCATCGCTGCTCGCAGCTATATTTATTATTATTATTATTTTTTTTTATTTTTTTTTTTTTTTTTTTTCGTCTTCCGGGGCTTTTTGGGGGCCTTAACATGCTCAAAAACTCTTGAAAATTGGCACACACATTGGAATCCGCGGCCATTAGGACGCCGGAGAGGCTGGTACCCGGGCGTGGCAGGGGGGCTCGACAGCGCCCCCTTGAAAAAAGTCTGAAAATTTGGTCCATATATTAAACATGCTTGCACGTATTAGTATGAAACTCGGTACACATATAGACCTCATCGGGCCGAACAACTTTCGCGCTCTAAGTTAATCGCCACGCCAACAGGAAGTCAGCCATTAAGGGTTGTTTGAAAAACGCATGCTCTGGAATTTGATATACTCCTCCTAGACGATTAATCCGATCGCCACCAAACTCGGTCAGCATGAAGTCAAGACACTGATGATTAAAAATTGCCAGGGGATTTTTGATATCTCGAACGGTTTGGCCGTGGCGAGGCAACGAATTTATGGCGAGAAAAAGGAAACAGGAAATGTGTTATAACGTCTTAATTCATATATTGATCTTTATGAAACTTCACGAGTGTGTTCGTTATAGGAGTCTGATCACATGGATGTGACTATTGTGAGTCAAAGTTATAGCGCCACCAACTGGCAGCAGGAAGTGTATCACTTTTTGAAATGTTTTGAGATCACCCTCTTATTTTTACCTGATTTGCTTCAAACTTCATCAGTGTAATGTCAATACACAGCAGATGTAGACCTATGACAGGATTTTTGATATTTGAAATATTGTTGCCATGGCAACAGGTCAAACTGTAATAATATTCTTGAGTGTTTTTGAGGCTCTTAACATGCTTCAAATTGCATGAAACTCGACACACACATCAATATTGTCAACCAGTAGACATGGACAAAGCCATAGAAATGGGCGTGGTGGAGGGGCTCAGTAGCGCCACCTTTTGACAAAAGTGGGGGGGGTTAGTTTTTCCTACAGTCACCAAACTCGGTACATATATTATTCTCATCAAGCCGGACAATTTTCTAATTTACATTCATTAGCTCCGACCAACAGGAAGTCAGCTATTTTGGTTTGAATGTTAATTTTTTGAAAAAACAGGCTATGAATTTTATACTACTACTCCTACAGGGTTTATCCAATTTACACCAAGCTTTTTTTAACTTGTTGCGAACACATTGAAGTTGTTTAATTGCAAACGGATTTTGGATATCTCAAACGGTTTGGCCGTGGCGAGGCAACGAATTTATGGCGAGAAAAGGGAAACAGGAAATGTGTTATAACTTCTGCATACATTGATTGATGTTTATGAAACTTCAGGAGTGTGTTGGTTGTAGTAGTCTGATCACATGGATGTAACTATTGTGAGTCAAAGTTATAGCGCCACCAAATGGCAGCAAGAAGTGTATCACTTTTAAAATGCTTTGAGATCACCCTCTTATTTTTACCTGATTTGCTTCAAACTTCATCAGTGTAATGTCAATACACAGCAGATGTAGACCTATGACAGGATTTTTGATATTTGAAATATTGTTGCCATGGCAACAGGTCAAACTGTAATAATATTCTTGAGTGTTTTTGAGGCTCTTAACATGCTTCAAATTGCATGAAACTCGACACACACATCAATATTGTCAACCAGTAGACATGGACAAAGCCATAGAAATGGGCGTGGTGGAGGGGCTCAGTAGCGCCACCTTTTGACAAAAGTGGGGGTTAGTTTTTCCTACAGTCACCAAACTCGGTACACATATTATTCTCATCAAGCCGGACAATTTTCTAATTTACATTCATTAGCTCCGACCAACAGGAAGTCAGCTATTTTGGTTTGAATGTTAATTTTTTGAAAAAACAGGCTATGAATTTTATACTACTACTCCTACAGGGTTTATCCAATTTACACCAAGCTTTTTTTAACTTGTTGCTAACACATTGAAGTTGTTTAATTGCAAACGGATTTTGGATATCTCAAACGGTTTGGCCGTGGCGAGGCAACGAATTTATGGCAAGAAAAGGGAAACAAAGTGTTATAACTTCTGCATACATTAATTGATTTTGATGAAACTTTGGCTTAGTCTTCGTTGTACAAGGCTGATCACATGGATTTGACTATTGTGATTCAAAGTCATAGCGCCACCAACTGGAAGCAGAAAATGTGTCACTTTCAGCATACATTGAGATCACCCTCTTATTTTTACCTGATTTGCTTCAAAATTCATCAGAATAATGTTAAAACTTGGCACATGTAATCCTTTGAAAATGGGCAGGGAGGAGGGGCTCTATAACGGCACCTTGTAGTGCAGTAAATGTGGAGTGAATTTGACATAGCCCTTTGATGTTTAACCGTTTTAAGTGCCTATTGCCCGCTGTGCGCAGTTGCCCTGAAGCCACCGGGGTGGCGGTGCCACCGGGCTTGGGCCCGCCATCGCTGCTCGCAGCTATATTTAGGGCCCAAGCGAAAATTCGCGCAGGGCCCTCTTGTTCTTCTAAGGATTATTATTTTTTTATTGTATTTTTTTTTTTTTTTTCCGTCTTCCGGGGCTTTTTGGGGGCCTTAACATGCTCAAAAACTCTTGAAAATTGGCACACACATTGGAATCCGCGGCCATTAGGACGCCGGAGAGGCTGGTACCCGGGCGTGGCAGGGGGGCTCGACAGCGCCCCCTTGAAAAAAGTCTGAAAATTTGGTCCATATATTAAACATGCTTGCACGTATTAGTATGAAACTCGGTACACATATAGACCTCATCGGGCCGAACAACTTTCGCGCTCTAAGTTAATCGCCACGCCAACAGGAAGTCAGCCATTAAGGGTTGTTTGAAAAACGCATGCTCTGGAATTTGATATACTCCTCCTAGACGATTAATCCGATCGCCACCAAACTCGGTCAGCATGAAGTCAAGACACTGATGATTAAAAATTGCCAGGGGATTTTTGATATCTCGAACGGTTTGGCCGTGGCGAGGCAACGAATTTATGGCGAGAAAAAGGAAACAGGAAATGTGTTATAACGTCTTAATTCATATATTGATCTTTATGAAACTTCACGAGTGTGTTCGTTATAGGAGTCTGATCACATGGATGTGACTATTGTGAGTCAAAGTTATAGCGCCACCAACTGGCAGCAGGAAGTGTATCACTTTTTGAAATGTTTTGAGATCACCCTCTTATTTTTACCTGATTTGCTTCAAACTTCATCAGTGTAATGTCAATACACAGCAGATGTAGACCTATGACAGGATTTTTGATATTTGAAATATTGTTGCCATGGCAACAGGTCAAACTGTAATAATATTCTTGAGTGTTTTTGAGGCTCTTAACATGCTTCAAATTGCATGAAACTCGACACACACATCAATATTGTCAACCAGTAGACATGGACAAAGCCATAGAAATGGGCGTGGTGGAGGGGCTCAGTAGCGCCACCTTTTGACAAAAGTGGGGGTTAGTTTTTCCTACAGTCACCAAACTCGGTACATATATTATTCTCATCAAGCCGGACAATTTTCTAATTTACATTCATTAGCTCCGACCAACAGGAAGTCAGCTATTTTGGTTTGAATGTTAATTTTTTGAAAAAACAGGCTATGAATTTTATACTACTACTCCTACAGGGTTTATCCAATTTACACCAAGCTTTTTTTAACTTGTTGCGAACACATTGAAGTTGTTTAATTGCAAACGGATTTTGGATATCTCAAACGGTTTGGCCGTGGCGAGGCAACGAATTTATGGCGAGAAAAGGGAAACAGGAAATGTGTTATAACTTCTGCATACATTGATTGATGTTTATGAAACTTCAGGAGTGTGTTGGTTGTAGTAGTCTGATCACATGGATGTAACTATTGTGAGTCAAAGTTATAGCGCCACCAAATGGCAGCAAGAAGTGTATCACTTTTAAAATGCTTTGAGATCACCCTCTTATTTTTACCT
The DNA here is from genome assembly GCF_024489055.1 of Chanodichthys erythropterus. NCBI lineage: Eukaryota > Metazoa > Chordata > Actinopteri > Cypriniformes > Xenocyprididae > Chanodichthys > Chanodichthys erythropterus. The sequence continues at coordinate 42,599,654 of NC_090235.1, read as the reverse complement.
GATTTGCTTCAAACTTCATCAGTGTAATGTCAATACACAGCAGATGTAGACCTATGACAGGATTTTTGATATTTGAAATATTGTTGCCATGGCAACAGGTCAAACTGTAATAATATTCTTGAGTGTTTTTGAGGCTCTTAACATGCTTCAAATTGCATGAAACTCGACACACACATCAATATTGTCAACCAGTAGACATGGACAAAGCCATAGAAATGGGCGTGGTGGAGGGGCTCAGTAGCGCCACCTTTTGACAAAAGTGGGGGGGTTAGTTTTTCCTACAGTCACCAAACTCGGTACACATATTATTCTCATCAAGCCGGACAATTTTCTAATTTACATTCATTAGCTCCGACCAACAGAAAGTCAGCTATTTTGGTTTGAATGTTAATTTTTTGAAAAAACAGGCTATGAATTTTATACTACTACTCCTACAGGGTTTATCCAATTTACACCAAGCTTTTTTTAACTTGTTGCTAACACATTGAAGTTGTTTAATTGCAAACGGATTTTGGATATCTCAAACGGTTTGGCCGTGGCGAGGCAACGAATTTATGGCAAGAAAAGGGAAACAAAGTGTTATAACTTCTGCATACATTAATTGATTTTGATGAAACTTTGGCTTAGTCTTCGTTGTACAAGGCTGATCACATGGATTTGACTATTGTGATTCAAAGTCATAGCGCCACCAACTGGAAGCAGAAAATGTGTCACTTTCAGCATACATTGAGATCACCCTCTTATTTTTACCTGATTTGCTTCAAAATTCATCAGAATAATGTTAAAACTTGGCACATGTAATCCTTTGAAAATGGGCAGGGAGGAGGGGCTCTATAGCGGCACCTTGTAGTGCAGTAAATGTGGAGTGAATTTGACATAGTCCTTTGATGTTTAACCGTTTTAAGTGCCTATTGCCCGCTGTGCACAGTTGCCCTGAAGCCACCGGGGTGGCGGTGCCACCGGGCTTGGGCCCGCCATCGCTGCTCGCAGCTATATTTATTATTATTATTTTTTTTTTATTTTTTTTTTTTCCGTCTTCCGGGGCTTTTTGGGGGCCTTAACATGCTCAAAAACTCTTGAAAATTGGCACACACATTGGAATCCGCGGCCATTAGGACGCCGGAGAGGCTGGTTCCCGGGCGTGGCAGGGGGGCTCGACAGCGCCCCCTTGAAAAAAGTCTGAAAATTTGGTCCATATATTAAACATGCTTGCACGTATTAGTATGAAACTCTGTACACATATAGACCTCATCGGGCCGAACAACTTTCGCGCTCTAAGTTAATCGCCACGCCAACAGGAAGTCAGCTATTAAGGGTTGTTTGAAAAACGCATGCTCTGGAATTTGATATACTCCTCCTAGACGATTAATCCGATCGCCACCAAACTCGGTCAGCATGAAGTCAAGACACTGATGATTAAAAATTGCCAGGGGATTTTTGATATCTCGAACGGTTTGGCCGTGGCGAGGCAACGAATTTATGGCGAGAAAAAGGAAACAGGAAATGTGTTATAACGTCTTAATACATATATTGATCTTTATGAAACTTCACGAGTGTGTTCGTTATAGGAGTCTGATCACATGGATGTGACTATTGTGAGTCAAAGTTATAGCGCCACCAACTGGCAGCAGGAAGTGTATCACTTTTTGAAATGTTTTGAGATCACCCTCTTATTTTTACCTGATTTGCTTCAAACTTCATCAGTGTAATGTCAATACACAGCAGATGTAGACCTATGACAGGATTTTTGATATTTGAAATATTGTTGCCATGGCGACAGGTCAAACTGTAATAATATTCTTGAGTGTTTTTGAGGCTCTTAACATGCTTCAAATTGCATGAAACTCGACACACACATCAATATTGTCAACCAGTAGACATGGACAAAGCCATAGAAATGGGCGTGGTGGAGGGGCTCAGTAGCGCCACCTTTTGACAAAAGTGGGGGGTTAGTTTTTCCTACAGTCACCAAACTCGGTACACATATTATTCTCATCAAGCCGGACAATTTTCTAATTTACATTCATTAGCTCCGACCAACAGGAAGTCAGCTATTTTGGTTTGAATGTTAATTTTTTGAAAAAACAGGCTATGAATTTTATACTACTACTCCTACAGGGTTTATCCAATTTACACCAAGCTTTTTTTAACTTGTTGCAAACACATTGAAGTTGTTTAATTGCAAACGGATTTTGGATATCTCAAACGGTTTGGCCGTGGCGAGGCAACGAATTTATGGCGAGAAAAGGGAAACAGGAAATGTTATAACTTCTGCATACATTGATTGATGTTTATGAAACTTCAGGAGTGTGTTGGTTGTAGTAGTCTGATCACATGGATGTAACTATTGTGAGTCAAAGTTATAGCGCCACCAAATGGCAGCAAGAAGTGTATCACTTTTAAAATGCTTTGAGATCACCCTCTTATTTTTACCTGATTTGCTTCAAACTTCATCAGTGTAATGTCAATACACAGCAGATGTAGACCTATGACAGGATTTTTGATATTTGAAATATTGTTGCCATGGCAACAGGTCAAACTGTAATAATATTCTTGAGTGTTTTTGAGGCTCTTAACATGCTTCAAATTGCATGAAACTCGACACACACATCAATATTGTCAACCAGTAGACATGGACAAAGCCATAGAAATGGGCGTGGTGAAGGGGCTCAGTAGCGCCACCTTTTGTCAAAAGTGGGGGTTAGTTTTTCCTACAGTCACCAAACTCGGTACACATATTGTTCTCATCAAGCTGGACAATTTTCTAATTTACATTCATTAGCTCCAACCAACAGGAAGTCGGCTATTTTTGTTTGAATGTTAATTTTTTGAAAAAACAGGCTATGAATTTTATACTACTACTCCTACAGGGTTTATCCAATTTACACCAAGCTTTTTTTAACTTGTTGCTAACACATTGAAGTTGTTTAATTGCAAACGGATTTTGGATATCTCAAACGGTTTGGCCGTGGCGAGGCAACGAATTTATGGCAAGAAAAGGGAAACAAAGTGTTATAACTTCTGCATACATTAATTGATTTTGATGAAACTTTGGCTTAGTCTTCGTTGTACGAGGCTGATCACATGGATTTGACTATTGTGATTCAAAGTCATAGCGCCACCAACTGGAAGCAGAAAATGTGTCACTTTCAGCATACATTGAGATCACCCTCTTATTTTTACCTGATTTGCTTCAAAATTCATCAGAATAATGTTAAAACTTGGCACATGTAATCCTTTGAAAATGGGCAGGGAGGAGGGGCTCTATAGCGGCACCTTGTAGTGCAGTAAATGTGGAGTGAATTTGACATAGTCCTTTGATGTTTAACCATTTTAAGTGCCTATTGCCCGCTGTGCACAGTTGCCCTGAAGCCACCGGGGTGGCGGTGCCACCGGGCTTGGGCCCGCCATCGCTGCTCGCAGCTATATTTATTATTATTATTATTATTTTTTTTTTTTTTTTCCGTCTTCCGGGGCTTTTTGGGGGCCTTAACATGCTCAAAAACTCTTGAAAATTGGCACACACATTGGAATCCGCGGCCATTAGGACGCCGGAGAGGCTGGTACCCGGGCGTGGCAGGGGGGCTCGACAGCGCCCCCTTGAAAAAAGTCTGAAAATTTGGTCCATATATTAAACATGCTTGCACGTATTAGTATGAAACTCGGTACACATATAGACCTCATCGGGCCGAACAACTTTCGCGCTCTAAGTTAATCGCCACGCCAACAGGAAGTCAGCTATTAAGGGTTGTTTGAAAAACGCATGCTCTGGAATTTGATATACTCCTCCTAGACGATTAATCCGATCGCCACCAAACTCGGTCAGCATGAAGTCAAGACACTGATGATTAAAAATTGCCAGGGGATTTTTGATATCTCGAACGGTTTGGCCGTGGCGAGGCAACGAATTTATGGCGAGAAAAAGGAAACAGGAAATGTGTTATAACGTCTTAATACATATATTGATCTTTATGAAACTTCACGAGTGTGTTCGTTATAGGAGTCTGATCACATGGATGTGACTATTGTGAGTCAAAGTTATAGCGCCACCAACTGGCAGCAGGAAGTGTATCACTTTTTGAAATGTTTTGAGATCACCCTCTTATTTTTACCTGATTTGCTTCAAACTTCATCAGTGTAATGTCAATACACAGCAGATGTAGACCTATGACAGGATTTTTGATATTTGAAATATTGTTGCCATGGCAACAGGTCAAACTGTAATAATATTCTTGAGTGTTTTTGAGGCTCTTAACATGCTTCAAATTGCATGAAACTCGACACACACATCAATATTGTCAACCAGTAGACATGGACAAAGCCATAGAAATGGGCGTGGTGGAGGGGCTCAGTAGCGCCACCTTTTGACAAAAGTGGGGGTTAGTTTTTCCTACAGTCACCAAACTCGGTACACATATTATTCTCATCAAGCCGGACAATTTTCTAATTTACATTCATTAGCTCCGACCAACAGGAAGTCAGCTATTTTGGTTTGAATGTTAATTTTTTGAAAAAACAGGCTATGAATTTTATACTACTACTCCTACAGGGTTTATCCAATTTACACCAAGCTTTTTTTAACTTGTTGCGAACACATTGAAGTTGTTTAATTGCAAACAGATTTTGGATATCTCAAACGGTTTGGCCGTGGCGAGGCAACGAATTTATGGCGAGAAAAAGGAAACAGGAAATGTGTTATAACTTCTGCATACATTGATTGATGTTTATGAAACTTCAGGAGTGTGTTGGTTGTAGTAGTCTGATCACATGGATGTAACTATTGTGAGTCAAAGTTATAGCGCCACCAAATGGCAGCAAGAAGTGTATCACTTTTAAAATGCTTTGAGATCACCCTCTTATTTTTACCTGATTTGCTTCAAACTTCATCAGTGTAATGTCAATACACAGCAGATGTAGACCTATGACAGGATTTTTGATATTTGAAATATTGTTGCCATGGCAACAGGTCAAACTGTAATAATATTCTTGAGTGTTTTTGAGGCTCTTAACATGCTTCAAATTGCATGAAACTCGACACACACATCAATATTGTCAACCAGTAGACATGGACAAAGCCATAGAAATGGGCGTGGTGGAGGGGCTCAGTAGCGCCACCTTTTGACAAAAGTGGGGGTTAGTTTTTCCTACAGTCACCAAACTCGGTACACATATTATTCTCATCAAGCCAAACAATTTTCTAATTTACATTCATTAGCTCCGACCAACAGGAAGTCAGCTATTTTGGTTTGAATGTTAATTTTTTGAAAAAACAGGCTATGAATTTTATACTACTACTCCTACAGGGTTTATCCAATTTACACCAAGCTTTTTTTAACTTGTTGCTAACACATTGAAGTTGTTTAATTGCAAACAGATTTTGGATATCTCAAACGGTTTGGCCGTGGCGAGGCAACGAATTTATGGCAAGAAAAGGGCAACAAAGTGTTATAACTTCTGCATACATTAATTGATTTTGATGAAACTTTGGCTTAGTCTTCGTTGTACAAGGCTGATCACATGGATTTGACTATTGTGATTCAAAGTCATAGCGCCACCAACTGGAAGCAGAAAATGTGTCACTTTCAGCATACATTGAGATCACCCTCTTATTTTTACCTGATTTGCTTCAAAATTCATCAGAATAATGTTAAAACTTGGCACATGTAATCCTTTGAAAATGGGCAGGGAGGAGGGGCTCTATAACGGCACCTTGTAGTGCAGTAAATGTGGAGTGAATTTGACACAGTCCTTTGATGTTTAACCGTTTTAAGTGCCTATTGCCCGCTGTGCACAGTTGCCCTGAAGCCACCGGGGTGGCGGTGCCACCGGGCTTGGGCCCGCCATCGCTGCTCGCAGCTATATTTTTTTTTTTTTTTTTTTCCGTCTTCCGGGGCTTTTTGGGGGCCTTAACATGCTCAAAAACTCTTGAAAATTGGCACACACATTGGAATCCGCGGCCATTAGGACGCCGGAGAGGCTGGTACCCGGGCGTGGCAGGGGGGCTCGACAGCGCCCCCTTGAAAAAAGTCTGAAAATTTGGTCCATATATTAAACATGCTTGCACGTATTAGTATGAAACTCGGTACACATATAGACCTCATCGGGCCGAACAACTTTCGCGCTCTAAGTTAATCGCCACGCCAACAGGAAGTCAGCTATTAAGGGTTGTTTGAAAAACGCATGCTCTGGAATTTGATATACTCCTCCTAGACGATTAATCCGATCGCCACCAAACTCAGTCAGCATGAAGTCAAGACACTGATGATTAAAATTTGCCAGGGGATTTTTGATATCTCGAACGGTTTGGCCGTGGCGAGGCAACGAATTTATGGCGAGAAAAAGGAAACAGGAAATGTGTTATAACGTCTTAATACATATATTGATCTTTATGAAACTTCACGAGTGTGTTCGTTATAGGAGTCTGATCACATGGATGTGACTATTGTGAGTCAAAGTTATAGCGCCACCAACTGGCAGCAGGAAGTGTATCACTTTTTGAAATGTTTTGAGATCACCCTCTTATTTTTACCTGATTTGCTTCAAACTTCATCAGTGTAATGTCAATACACAGCAGATGTAGACCTATGACAGGATTTTTGATATTTGAAATATTGTTGCCATGGCAACAGGTCAAACTGTAATAATATTCTTGAGTGTTTTTGAGGCTCTTAACATGCTTCAAATTGCATGAAACTCGACACACACATCAATATTGTCAACCAGTAGACATGGACAAAGCCATAGAAATGGGCGTGGTGGAGGGGCTCAGTAGCGCCACCTTTTGACAAAAGTGGGGGGGTTAGTTTTTCCTACAGTCACCAAACTCGGTACACATATTATTCTCATCAAGCCGGACAATTTTCTAATTTACATTCATTAGCTCCGACCAACAGGAAGTCAGCTATTTTGGTTTGAATGTTAATTTTTTGAAAAAACAGGCTATGAATTTTATACTACTACTCCTACAGGGTTTATCCAATTTACACCAAGCTTTTTTTAACTTGTTGCGAACACATTGAAGTTGTTTAATTGCAAACGGATTTTGGATATCTCAAACGGTTTGGCCGTGGCGAGGCAACGAATTTATGGCGAGAAAAGGGAAACAGGAAATGTGTTATAACTTCTGCATACATTGATTGATGTTTATGAAACTTCAGGAGTGTGTTGGTTGTAGTAGTCTGATCACATGGATGTAACTATTGTGAGTCAAAGTTATAGCGCCACCAAATGGCAGCAAGAAGTGTATCACTTTTAAAATGCTTTGAGATCACCCTCTTATTTTTACCTGATTTGCTTCAAACTTCATCAGTGTAATGTCAATACACGCCAGATGTAGACCTATGACAGGATTTTTGATATTTGAAATATTGTTGCCATGGCAACAGGTCAAACTGTAATAATATTCTTGAGTGTTTTTGAGGCTCTTAACATGCTTCAAATTGCATGAAACTCGACACACACATCAATATTGTCAACCAGTAGACATGGACAAAGCCATAGAAATGGGCGTGGTGGAGGGGCTCAGTAGCGCCACCTTTTGACAAAAGTGGGGGGGTTAGTTTTTCCTACAGTCACCAAACTCGGTACACATATTATTCTCATCAAGCCGGACAATTTTCTAATTTACATTCATTAGCTCCGACCAACAGGAAGTCAGCTATTTTGGTTTGAATGTTAATTTTTTGAAAAAACAGGCTATGAATTTTATACTACTACTCCTACAGGGTTTATCCAATTTACACCAAGCTTTTTTTAACTTGTTGCTAACACATTGAAGTTGTTTAATTGTAAACGGATTTTGGATATCTCAAACGGTTTGGCCGTGGCGAGGCAACGAATTTATGGCAAGAAAAGGGAAACAAAGTGTTATAACTTCTGCATACATTAATTGATTTTGATGAAACTTTGGCTTAGTCTTCGTTGTACAAGGCTGATCACATGGATTTGAGTATTGGGATTCAAAGTCATAGCGCCACCAACTGGAAGCAGAAAATGTGTCACTTTCAGCATACATTGAGATCACCCTCTTATTTTTACCTGATTTGCTTCAAAATTCATCAGAATAATGTTAAAACTTGGCACATGTAATCCTTTGAAAATGGGCAGGGAGGAGGGGCTCTATAGCGGCACCTTGTAGTGCAGTAAATGTGGAGTGAATTTGACATAGTCCTTTGATGTTTAACCGTTTTAAGTGCCTATTGCCCGCTGTGCACAGTTGCCCTGAAGCCACCGGGGTGGCGGTGCCACCGGGCTTGGGCCCGCCATCGCTGCTCGCAGCTATATTTATTATTATTATTCTTCTTCTCCAAAATGAATCGCATTTGAGAGGGCCTAAACGTGCTCGAAAACTCACAAAACTTTGCACACGCGTCAGAAGTGGTGAAAATTTACGTCTGTTATGGGTTTCGGAATTGGGCGTGGCAAAATGGCTCAATAGCGCCATCTAACGTACAGCCCCGCTCGCTACATTACACTAGGGCTTTGAAATTCGGTACACACATTTATCAGCCCAGTACCTACAAAAAATTCTCTTGGAGCGAAATCCGAAACCAAACAGGAAGTCAGATATTTTTAATCAATTCCCCGTTTTTTGCATTTTCCAGACGTTGTACTTTAACAAACTCCTCCTAGAGATTTAATCAGATCAATGTCCTTTTTGGTCAGTCTAATCTAAAGGCCTTTGTGACGTTAAATTGCGAAGATCTAGAGTTTTCACTGAAGGGCGTGTCCGTGGCGGCCTGACAAAGTTTGATGTTTTCGCCATGAAAAAGGAAGTTGTTGTAACTCAGACAAACAATGTCGGATCTGCCCCAAACTTCACATGTTTTATTAGAGTCCTGACCTGAAGACATCTATATGACAATACTCAGTTAAAGTCATAGCGCCACCTGGGGGCAACAGGAAATGACATGTTTTACACTGTGATTAACTCCTCATAGAGATTTAACCAGATCAACATCATATGTTGTCAGTCTAATCTCAAGACCTTAGCGATGATAAATATCAAAGATCTGGAGTTTTCGTTGAAGGTCGTGTCCGTGGCGGACTGACAAAGTCTGATGTTTCGCCATGAAAGAGGAAGCTGTTGTAACTCAGGCATACTATGTCTGATCTGCCCCAAACTTCACATGAGTGATGAGTCCTGGCCTAAAGACATCTATATGACAATATTCAGTTAGCTGTAGCGCCACCTGCTGGCAGCAGGAAGTGTGGCACTTTTACATGATTTTGCCATAATTGTCCTGTATTTACTCGCTTACATGCATGTCGCCCACTGTTCACTGTTTTCGTGAGGCCAACGGGTGGGGTGAGCCCGGGTGCGAGGGCCCTTTCATCGCTGCTTGCAGCTTTAATTCTTCTTCTTCTTCTTCTTCTCCAAAGTAAATCGTATTTTAGAGGGCCTAAACGTGCTCGAAAACTCATGAAACTTTGCACACGCGTCAGAAGTGGTGAAAATTTACGTCTGTTATGGGTTTCGGAATTGGGCATGGCAAAATGGCTCGATAGCGCCATCTAACGTACAGCCCCGCTCGCTACATAACAATAGGCGTTTGAAATTCGGTACATACATTCATCAGCCCAGTACCTACAAAAAATTCTCTTGGAGCGAAATCCGAAACCGAACAGGAAGTCAGATATTTTGAATTAATTCACCGTTTTTTGCATTTTCCAGACGTTGTACTTTAACAAACTCCTCCTAGAGATTTAATCAGATCAATTTCATTTTTGGTCAGTCTAATCTAAAGGCCTTTGTGACGTTAAACTGCAAAGATATAGAGTTTTCACTGAAGGGCGTGTCCGTGGCGGCCTGACAAAGTTTGATGTCTTCGCCATGAAAAAGGAAGTTGTTGTAACTCAGACAAACAATGTCGGATCTGCCCCAAACTTCACATGCTTTATTAGAGTCCTGACCTGAAGACATCTTCATAACAACATTTAGTTACAGTCATAGCGCCACCTGCAGGCAACAGGAAATGCCATGTTTTATACTGTGATTAACTCCTCATAGAGATTTAACCAGATCAACATTAAATGTTGTTAGTCTAATCTCAAGACCTTAGCGATGATAAATTTCAAAGATCTTGAGTTTTCGCTGAAGGGCGTGTCTGTGGCGGCCTGACATAGTCTGATGTTTCGCCATGAAAGAGGAAGCTGCTGTAACTCAGGCTGGCATACAATGTCCGATCTGCCCCAAACTTCACATGTGTGATAAGAGTCCTGGCCTAAAGACATCTATATGACAATATTCAGTTATCCATAGTGCCACCTGCTGGCAACAGGAAATGGCATGCTTTACAATGTAATTCACTGCCAGATTCACATTTCATTATGCCACGAAGTATGAAACATGCTAGAAACATGTTAAATCATGCAACACTTGGCTGAGTGCTAATTTATGCCATTAACGCCACTAAAGAAACAGGAAGTTGTTGTAACTCAGGCATACAATGTCCAGTCTGCTCCAAACTTCACATGTTCGATAAAAGTCCTGGCCTGAAGACATCAACATGGCAATATTCAGTTACGGTCAAAGCGCCATCTGTTGACAGCAGGAAGTGTGGCATTTCGAAATGACTTTGGCATAATTCTCCTGTATTCACTCGCTTACATGCATGTCGCCCACTGTTCACTGTTTTCCTAAGGCCAACCGGTGGCGGTGAGCCCGGGTGCGAGGGCCCTTTCATCGCTGCTTGCAGCTTTAATTAGGGCCCAAGCGAAAATTCGCGCAGGGCCCTCTTGTTCTTCTAAGGATTATTAGGGCCCAAGCGAAAATTCGCGCAGGGCCCTCTTGTTCTTCTAAGGATTATTATTTTTTTTTTTTTTTATTTTTTTTTTTCCGTCTTCCGGGGCTTTTTGGGGGCCTTAACATGCTCAAAAACTCTTGAAAATTGGCACACACATTGGAATCCGCGGCCATTAGGACGCCGGAGAGGCTGGTACTCGGGCGTGGCAGGGGGGCTCGACAGCGCCCCCTTGAAAAAAGTCTGAAAATTTGGTCCATATATTAAACATGCTTGCACGTATTAGTATGAAACTCGGTACACATATAGACCTCATCGGGCCGAACAACTTTCGTGCTCTAAGTTAATCGCCACGCCAACAGGAAGTCAGCTATTAAGGGTTGTTTGAAAAACGCATGCTCTGGAATTTGATATACTCCTCCTAGACGATTAATCCGATCGCCACCAAACTCGGTCAGCATGAAGTCAAGACACTGATGATTAAAAATTGCCAGGGGATTTTTGATATCTCGAACGGTTTGGCCGTGGCGAGGCAACGAATTTATGGCGAGAAAAAGGAAACAGGAAATGTGTTATAACGTCTTAATACATATATTGATCTTTATGAAACTTCACGAGTGTGTTCGTTATAGGAGTCTGATCACATGGATGTGACTATTGTGAGTCAAAGTTATAGCGCCACCAACTGGCAGCAGGAAGTGTATCACTTTTTGAAATGTTTTGAGATCACCCTCTTATTTTTACCTGATTTGCTTCAAACTTCACCAGTGTAATGTCAATACACAGCAGATGTAGACCTATGACAGGATTTTTGATATTTGAAATATTGTTGCCATGGCAACAGGTCAAACTGTAATAATATTCTTGAGTGTTTTTGAGGCTCTTAACATGCTTCAAATTGCATGAAACTCGACACACACATCAATATTGTCAACCAGTAGACATGGACAAAGCCATAGAAATGGGCGTGGTGGAGGGGCTCAGTAGCGCCACCTTTTGACAAAAGTGGGGGTTAGTTTTTCCTACAGTCACCAAACTCGGTACACATATTATTCTCATCAAGCCGGACAATTTTCTAATTTACATTCATTAGCTCCGACCAACAGGAAGTCAGCTATTTTGGTTTGAATGTTAATTTTTTGAAAAAACAGGCTATGAATTTTATACTACTACTCCTACAGGGTTTATCCAATTTACACCAAGCTTTTTTTAACTTGTTGCGAACACATTGAAGTTGTTTAATTGCAAACGGATTTTGGATATCTCAAACGGTTTGGCCGTGGCGAGGCAACAAATTTATGGCGAGAAAAGGGAAACAGGAAATGTGTTATAACTTCTGCATACATTGATTGATGTTTATGAAACTTCAGGAGTGTGTTGGTTGTAGTAGTCTGATCACATGGATGTAACTATTGTGAGTCAAAGTTATAGCGCCACCAAATGGCAGCAAGAAGTGTATCACTTTTAAAATGCTTTGAGATCACCCTCTTATTTTTACCTGATTTGCTTCAAACTTCATCAGTGTAATGTCAATACACAGCAGATGTAGACCTATGACAGGATTTTTGATATTTGAAATATTGTTGCCATGGCAACAGGTCAAACTGTAATAATATTCTTGAGTGTTTTTGAGGCTCTTAACATGCTTCAAATTGCATGAAACTCGACACACACATCAATATTGTCAACCAGTAGACATGGACAAAGCCATAGAAATGGGCGTGGTGGAGGGGCTCAGTAGCGCCACCTTTTGACAAAAGTGGGGGGTTAGTTTTTCCTACAGTCACCAAACTCGGTACACATATTATTCTCATCAAGCCGGACAATTTTCTAATTTACATTCATTAGCTCCGACCAACAGGAAGTCAGCTATTTTGGTTTGAATGTTAATTTTTTGAAAAAACAGGCTATGAATTTTATACTACTACTCCTACAGGGTTTATCCAATTTACACCAAGCTTTTTTTAACTTGTTGCTAACACATTGAAGTTGTTTAATTGCAAACGGATTTTGGATATCTCAAACGGTTTGGCCGTGGCGAGGCAACAAATTTATGGCAAGAAAAGGGAAACAAAGTGTTATAACTTCTGCATACATTAATTGATTTTGATGAAACTTTGGCTTAGTCTTCGTTGTACAAGGCTGATCACATGGATTTGACTATTGTGATTCAAAGTCATAGCGCCACCAACTGGAAGCAGAAAATGTGTCACTTTCAGCATACATTGAGATCACCCTCTTATTTTTACCTGATTTGCTTCAAAATTCATCAGAATAATGTTAAAACTTGGCACATGTAATCCTTTGAAAATGGGCAGGGAGGAGGGGCTCTATAACGGCACCTTGTAGTGCAGTAAATGTGGAGTGAATTTGACATAGTCCTTTGATGTTTAACCGTTTTAAGTGCCTATTGCCCGCTGTGCACAGTTGCCCTGAAGCCACCGGGGTGGCGGTGCCACCGGGCTTGGGCCCGCCATCGCTGCTCGCAGCTATATTTATTATTATTATTATTATTTTTTTTTTTTTTTCCGTCTTCCGGGGCTTTTTGGGGGCCTTAACATGCTCAAAAACTCTTGAAAATTGGCACACACATTGGAATCCACGGCCATTAGGACGCCTCAGAGGTTGGTACCCGGGCATGGCAGGGGGGCTCGACAGCGCCCCCTTGAAAAAAGTCTGAAAATTTGGTCCATATATTAAACACGCTTGCACGTATTAGTATGAAACTCAGTACACATATAGACCTCATCGGGCCGAACAACTTTCGTGCTCTAAGTTAAACACCACGCCAACAGGAAGTCAGCTATTAAGGGTTGTTTGAAAAACGCATGCTCTGGAATTTGATATACTCCTCCTAGACGATTAATCCGATCGCCACCAAACTCGGTCAGCATGAAGTCAAGACACTGATGATTAAAAATTGCCAGGGGATTTTTGATATCTCGAACGGTTTGGCCGTGGCGAGGCAACGAATTTATGGCGAGAAAAAGGAAACAGGAAATGTGTTATAACGTCTTAATACATATATTGATCTTTATGAAACTTCACGAGTGTGTTCGTTATAGGAGTCTGATCACATGGATGTGACTATTGTGAGTCAAAGTTATAGCGCCACCAACTGGCAGCAGGAAGTGTATCACTTTTTGAAATGTTTTGAGATCACCCTCTTATTTTTACCTGATTTGCTTCAAACTTCATCAGTGTAATGTCAATACACAGCAGATATAGACCTATGACAGGATTTTTGATATTTGAAATATTGTTGCCATGGCAACAGGTCAAACTGTAATAATATTCTTGAGTGTTTTTGAGGCTCTTAACATGCTTCAAATTGCATGAAACTCGACACAATATTGTCATCCAGTAGACATGGACAAAGCCATAGAAATGGGCGTGGTGGAGGGGCTCAGTAGCGCCACCTTTTGACAAAAGTGGGGGGGTTAGTTTTTCCTACAGTCACCAAACTCGGTACACATATTGTTCTCATCAAGCCGGACAATTTTCTTATTTACATTCATTAGCTCCGACCAACAGGAAGTCAGCTATTTTGGTTTGAATGTTAATTTTTTGAAAAAACAGGCTATGAATTTTATACTACTACTCCTACAGGGTTTATCCAATTTACACCAAGCTTTTTTTTAACTTGTTGCTAACACATTGAAGTTGTTTAATTGCAAACGGATTTTGGATATCTCAAACGGTTTGGCCGTGGCGAGGCAACGAATTTATGGCGAGAAAAGGGAAACAGGAAATGTGTTATAACTTCTGCATACATTGATTGATGTTTATGAAACTTCAGGAGTGTGTTGGTTGTAGTAGTCTTATCACATGGATGTAACTATTGTGAGTCAAAGTTATAGCGCCACCAAATGGCAGGAAGAAGTGTATCACTTTTAAAATGCTTTGAGATCACCCTCTTATTTTTACCTGATTTGCTTCAAACTTCATCAGTGTAATGTCAATACACAGCAGATGTAGACCTATGACAGGATTTTTGATATTTGAAATATCGTTGCCATGGCAACAGGTCAAACTGTAATAATATTCTTGAGTGTTTTTGAGGCTCTTAACATGCTTCAATTTGCATGAAACTCGACACACACATCAATATTGTCAACCAGTAGACATGGACAAAGCCATAGAAATGGGCGTGGTGGAGGGGCTCAGTAGCGCCACCTTTTGACAAAAGTGGGGGGGTTAGTTTTTCCTACAGTCACCAAACTCGGTACACATATTATTCTCATCAAGCCGGACAATTTTCTAATTTACATTCATTAGCTCCGACCAACAGGAAGTCAGCTATTTTGGTTTGAATGTTAATTTTTTGAAAAAACAGGCTATGAATTTTATACTACTACTCCTACAGGGTTTATCCAATTTACACCAAGCTTTTTTTAACTTGTTGCGAACACATTGAAGTTGTTTAATTGCAAACTGATTTTGGATATCTCAAACGGTTTGGCCGTGGCGAGGCAACGAATTTATGGCGAGAAAAGGGAAACAGGAAATGTGTTATAACTTCTGCATACATTGATTGATGTGTATGAAACTTCAGGAGTGTGTTGGTTGTAGTAGTCTGATCACATGGATGTAACTATTGTGAGTCAAAGTTATAGCGCCACCAAATGGCAGCAAGAAGTGTATCACTTTTAAAATGCTTTGAGATCACCCTCTTATTTTTACCTGATTTGCTTCAAACTTCATCAGTGTAATGTCAATACACAGCAGATGTAGACCTATGACAGGATTTTTGATATTTGAAATATTGTTGCCATGGCAACAGGTCAAACTGTAATAATATTCTTGAGTGTTTTTGAGGCTCTTAACATGCTTCAAATTGCATGAAACTCGACACACACATCAATATTGTCAACCAGTAGACATGGACAAAGCCATAGAAATGGGCGTGGTGGAGGGGCTCAGTAGCGCCACCTTTTGACAAAAGTGGGGGTTAGTTTTTCCTACAGTCACCAAACTCGGTACACATATTATTCTCATCAAGCCAAACAATTTTCTAATTTACATTCATTAGCTCCGACCAACAGGAAGTCAGCTATTTTGGTTTGAATGTTAATTTTTTGAAAAAACAGGCTATGAATTTTATACTACTACTCCTACAGGGTTTATCCAATTTACACCAAGCTTTTTTTAACTTGTTGCTAACACATTGAAGTTGTTTAATTGCAAACGGATTTTGGATATCTCAAACGGTTTGGCCGTGGCGAGGCAACGAATTTATGGCAAGAAAAGGGCAACAAAGTGTTATAACTTCTGCATACATTAATTGATTTTGATGAAACTTTGGCTTAGTCTTCGTTGTACAAGGCTGATCACATGGATTTGACTATTGTGATTCAAAGTCATAGCGCCACCAACTGGAAGCAGAAAATGTGTCACTTTCAGCATACATTGAGATCACCCTCTTATTTTTACCTGATTTGCTTCAAAATTCATCAGAATAATGTTAAAACTTGGCACATGTAATCCTTTGAAAATGGGCAGGGAGGAGGGGCTCTATAACGGCACCTTGTAGTGCAGTAAATGTGGAGTGAATTTGACACAGTCCTTTGATGTTTAACCGTTTTAAGTGCCTATTGCCCGCTGTGCACAGTTGCCCTGAAGCCACCGGGGTGGCGGTGCCACCGGGCTTGGGCCCGCCATCGCTGCTCGCAGCTATATTTATTATTATTATTTTTTTTTTTTTTTTTTTTTTTTTTTTTAATTATTTTTCCGTCTTCCGGGGCTTTTTGGGGGCCTTAACATGCTCAAAAACTCTTGAAAATTGGCACACACATTGGAATCCGCGGCCATTAGGACGCCGGAGAGGCTGGTACCCGGGCGTGGCAGGGGGGCTCGACAGCGCCCCCTTGAAAAAAGTCTGAAAATTTGGTCCATATATTAAACATGCTTGCACGTATTAGTATGAAACTCGGTACACATATAGACCTCATCGGGCCGAACAACTTTCGCGCTCTAAGTTAAACGCCACGCCAACAGGAAGTCAGCTATTAAGGGTTGTTTGAAAAACGCATGCTCTGGAATTTGATATACTCCTCCTAGACGATTAATCCGATCGCCACCAAACTCGGTCAGCATGAAGTCAAGACACTGATGATTAAAAATTGCCAGGGGATTTTTGATATCTCGAACGGTTTGGCCGTGGCGAGGCAACGAATTTATGGCGAGAAAAAGGAAACAGGAAATGTGTTATAACGTCTTAATACATATATTGATCTTTATGAAACTTCACGAGTGTGTTCGTTATAGGAGTCTGATCACATGGATGTGACTATTGTGAGTCAAAGTTATAGCGCCACCAACTGGCAGCAGGAAGTGTATCACTTTTTGAAATGTTTTGAGATCACCCTCTTATTTTTACCTGATTTGCTTCAAACTTCATCAGTGTAATGTCAATACACAGCAGATGTAGACCTATGACAGGATTTTTGATATTTGAAATATTGTTGCCATGGCAACAGGTCAAACTGTAATAATATTCTTGAGTGTTTTTGAGGCTCTTAACATGCTTCAAATTGCATGAAACTCGACACACACATCAATATTGTCAACCAGTAGACATGGACAAAGCCATAGAAATGGGCGTGGTGGAGGGGCTCAGTAGCGCCACCTTTTGACAAAAGTGGGGGGGTTAGTTTTTCCTACAGTCACCAAACTCGGTACACATATTATTCTCATCAAGCCGGACAATTTTCTAATTTACATTCATTAGCTCCGACCAACAGGAAGTCAGCTATTTTGGTTTGAATGTTAATTTTTTGAAAAAACAGGCTATGAATTTTATACTACTACTCCTACAGGGTTTATCCAATTTACACCAAGCTTTTTTTAACTTGTTGCGAACACATTGAAGTTGTTTAATTGCAAACGGATTTTGGATATCTCAAACGGTTTGGCCGTGGCGAGGCAACGAATTTATGGCGAGAAAAGGGAAACAGGAAATGTGTTATAACTTCTGCATACATTGATTGATGTTTATGAAACTTCAGGAGTGTGTTGGTTGTAGTAGTCTGATCACATGGATGTAACTATTGTGAGTCAAAGTTATAGCGCCACCAAATGGCAGCAAGAAGTGTATCACTTTTAAAATGCTTTGAGATCACCCTCTTATTTTTACCTGATTTGCTTCAAACTTCATCAGTGTAATGTCAATACACAGCAGATGTAGACCTATGACAGGATTTTTGATATTTGAAATATTGTTGCCATGGCAACAGGTCAAACTGTAATAATATTCTTGAGTGTTTTTGAGGCTCTTAACATGCTTCAAATTGCATGAAACTCGACACACACATCAATATTGTCAACCAGTAGACATGGACAAAGCCATAGAAATGGGCGTGGTGGAGGGGCTCAGTAGCGCCACCTTTTGACAAAAGTGGGGGTTAGTTTTTCCTACAGTCACCAAACTCGGTACACATATTATTCTCATCAAGCCGGACAATTTTCTAATTTACATTCATTAGCTCCGACCAACAGGAAGTCAGCTATTTTGGTTTGAATGTTAATTTTTTGAAAAAACAGGCTATGAATTTTATACTACTACTCCTACAGGGTTTATCCAATTTACACCAAGCTTTTTTTAACTTGTTGCTAACACATTGAAGTTGTTTAATTGCAAACAGATTTTGGATATCTCAAACGGTTTGGCCGTGGCGAGGCAACAAATTTATGGCAAGAAAAGGGAAACAAAGTGTTATAACTTCTGCATACATTAATTGATTTTGATGAAACTTTGGCTTAGTCTTCGTTGTACAAGGCTGATCACATGGATTTGAGTATTGTGATTCAAAGTCATAGCGCCACCAACTGGAAGCAGAAAATGTGTCACTTTCAGCATACATTGAGATCACCCTCTTATTTTTACCTGATTTGCTTCAAAATTCATCAGAATAATGTTAAAACTTGGCACATGTAATCCTTTGAAAATGGGCAGGGAGGAGGGGCTCTATAGCGGCACCTTGTAGTGCAGTAAATGTGGAGTGAATTTGACATAGTCCTTTGATGTTTAACCGTTTTAAGTGCCTATTGCCCGCTGTGCACAGTTGCCCTGAAGCCACCGGGGTGGCGGTGCCACCGGGCTTGGGCCCGCCATCGCTGCTCGCAGCTATATTTAGGGCCCAAGCGAAAATTCGCGCAGGGCCCTCTTGTTCTTCTAAGGATTATTATTATTTTTTTTTTTTTTTTTTTTTTTTTTTTTTTTCGTCTTCCGGGGCTTTTTGGGGGCCTTAACATGCTCAAAAACTCTTGAAAATTGGCACACACATTGGAATCCGCGGCCATTAGGACGCCGGAGAGGCTGGTACCCGGGCGTGGCAGGGGGGCTCGACAGCGCCCCCTTGAAAAAAGTCTGAAAATTTGGTCCATATATTAAACATGCTTGCACGTATTAGTATGAAACTCGGTACACATATAGACCTCATCGGGCCGAACAACTTTCGCGCTCTAAGTTAATCGCCACGCCAACAGGAAGTCAGCTATTAAGGGTTGTTTGAAAAACGCATGCTCTGGAATTTGATATACTCCTCCTAGACGATTAATCCGATCGCCACCAAACTCGGTCAGCATGAAGTCAAGACACTGATGATTAAAAATTGCCAGGGGATTTTTGATATCTCGAACGGTTTGGCCGTGGCGAGGCAACGAATTTATGGCGAGAAAAAGGAAACAGGTAATGTGTTATAACGTCTTAATACATATATTGATCTTTATGAAACTTCACGAGTGTGTTCGTTATAGGAGTCTGATCACATGGATGTGACTATTGTGAGTCAAAGTTATAGCGCCACCAACTGGCAGCAGGAAGTGTATCACTTTTTGAAATGTTTTGAGATCACCCTCTTATTTTTACCTGATTTGCTTCAAACTTCATCAGTGTAATGTCAATACACAGCAGATGTAGACCTATGACAGGATTTTTGATATTTGAAATATTGTTGCCATGGCAACAGGTCAAACTGTAATAATATTCTTGAGTGTTTTTGAGGCTCTTAACATGCTTCAAATTGCATGAAACTCGACACACACATCAATATTGTCAACCAGTAGACATGGACAAAGCCATAGAAATGGGCGTGGTGGAGGGGCTCAGTAGCGCCACCTTTTGACAAAAGTGGGTGGGTTAGTTTTTCCTACAGTCACCAAACTCGGTACACATATTATTCTCATCAAGCCGGACAATTTTCTAATTTACATTCATTAGCTCCGACCAACAGGAAGTCAGCTATTTTGGTTTGAATGTTAATTTTTTGAAAAAACAGGCTATGAATTTTATACTACTACTCCTACAGGGTTTATCCAATTTACATGAAGCTTTTTTTAACTTGTTGCGAACACATTGAAGTTGTTTAATTGCAAACGGATTTTGGATATCTCAAACGGTTTGGCCGTGGCGAGGCAACGAATTTATGGCGAGAAAAAGGAAACAGGAAATGTGTTATAACTTCTGCATACATTGATTGATGTTTATGAAACTTCAGGAGTGTGTTGGTTGTAGTAGTCTGATCACATGGATGTAACTATTGTGAGTCAAAGTTATAGCGCCACCAAATGGCAGCAAGAAGTGTATCACTTTTAAAATGCTTTGAGATCACCCTCTTATTTTTACCTGATTTGCTTCAAACTTCATCAGTGTAATGTCAATACACAGCAGATGTAGACCTATGACAGGATTTTTGATATTTGAAATATTGTTGCCATGGCAACAGGTCAAACTGTAATAATATTCTTGAGTGTTTTTGAGGCTCTTAACATGCTTCAAATTGCATGAAACTCGACACACACATCAATATTGTCAACCAGTAGACATGGACAAAGCCATAGAAATGGGCGTGGTGGAGGGGCTCAGTAGCGCCACCTTTTGACAAAAGTGGGGGTGTTAGTTTTTCCTACAGACACCAAACTCGGTACACATATTATTCTCATCAAGCCGGACAATTTTCTAATTTACATTCATTAGCTCCGACCAACAGGAAGTCAGCTATTTTGGTTTGAATGTTAATTTTTTGAAAAAACAGGCTATGAATTTTATACTACTACTCCTACAGGGTTTATCCAATTTACACCAAGCTTTTTTTAACTTGTTGCTAACACATTGAAGTTGTTTAATTGCAAACGGATTTTGGATATCTCAAACGGTTTGGCCGTGGCGAGGCAACGAATTTATGGCAAGAAAAGGGAAACAAAGTGTTATAACTTCTGCATACATTAATTGATTTTGATGAAACTTTGGCTTAGTCTTCGTTGTACAAGGCTGATCACATGGATTTGAGTATTGTGATTCAAAGTCATAGCGCCACCAACTGGAAGCAGAAAATGTGTCACTTTCAGCATACATTGAGATCACCCTCTTATTTTTACCTGATTTGCTTCAAAATTCATCAGAATAATGTTAAAACTTGGCACATGTAATCCTTTGAAAATGGGCAGGGAGGAGGGGCTCTATAGCGGCACCTTGTAGTGCAGTAAATGTGGAGTGAATTTGACATAGTCCTTTGATGTTTAACCGTTTTAAGTGCCTATTGCCCGCTGTGCACAGTTGCCCTGAAGCCACCGGGGTGGCGGTGCCACCGGGCTTGGGCCCGCCATCGCTGCTCGCAGCTATATTTATTATTATTTTTTTATTTATTTATTTTTTTTTTTTTCCGTCTTCCGGGGCTTTTTGGGGGCCTTAACATGCTCAAAAACTCTTGAAAATTGGCACACACATTGGAATCCGCGGCCATTAGGACGCCGGAGAGGCTGGTACCCGGGCGTGGCAGGGGGGCTCGACAGCGCCCCCTTGAAAAAAGTCTGAAAATTTGGTCCATATATTAAACATGCTTGCACGTATTAGTATGAAACTCGGTACACATATAGACCTCATCGGGCCGAACAACTTTCGCGCTCTAAGTTAATCGCCACGCCAACAGGAAGTCAGCTATTAAGGGTTGTTTGAAAAACGCATGCTCTGGAATTTGATATACTCCTCCTAGACGATTAATCCGATCGCCACCAAACTCGGTCAGCATGAAGTCAAGACACTGATGATTAAAAATTGCCAGGGGATTTTTGATATCTCGAACGGTTTGGCCGTGGCGAGGCAACGAATTTATGGCGAGAAAAAGGAAACAGGAAATGTGTTATAACGTCTTAATACATATATTGATCTTTATGAAACTTCACGAGTGCGTTCGTTATAGGAGTCTGATCACATGGATGTGACTATTGTGAGTCAAAGTTATAGCGCCACCAACTGGCAGCAGGAAGTGTATCACTTTTTGAAATGTTTTGAGATCACCCTCTTATTTTTACCTGATTTGCTTCAAACTTCATCAGTGTAATGTCAATACACAGCAGATGTAGACCTATGACAGGATTTTTGATATTTGAAATATTGTTGCCATGGCAACAGGTCAAACTGTTATAATATTCTTGAGTGTTTTTGAGGCTCTTAACATGCTTCAAATTGCATGAAACTCGACACACACATCAATATTGTCAACCAGTAGACATGGACAAAGCCATAGAAATGGGCGTGGTGGAGGGGCTCAGTAGCGCCACCTTTTGACAAAAGTGGGGGTTAGTTTTTCCTACAGTCACCAAACTCGGTACACATATTATTCTCATCAAGCCGGACAATTTTCTAATTTACATTCATTAGCTCCGACCAACAGGAAGTCAGCTATTTTGGTTTGAATGTTAATTTTTTGAAAAAACAGGCTATGAATTTTATACTACTACTCCTACAGGGTTTATCCAATTTACACCAAGCTTTTTTTAACTTGTTGCGAACACATTGAAGTTGTTTAATTGCAAACGGATTTTGGATATCTCAAACGGTTTGGCCGTGGCGAGGCAACGAATTTATGGCGAGAAAAGGGAAACAGGAAATGTGTTATAACTTCTGCATACATTGATTGATGTTTATGAAACTTCAGGAGTGTGTTGGTTGTAGTAGTCTGATCACATGGATGTAACTATTGTGAGTCAAAGTTATAGCGCCACCAAATGGCAGCAAGAAGTGTATCACTTTTAAAATGCTTTGAGATCACCCTCTTATTTTTACCTGATTTGCTTCAAACTTCATCAGTGTAATGTCAATACACAGCAGATGTAGACCTATGACAGGATTTTTGATATTTGAAATATTGTTGCCATGGCAACAGGTCAAACTGTAATAATATTCTTGAGTGTTTTTGAGGCTCTTAACATGCTTCAAATTGCATGAAACTCGACACACACATCAATATTGTCAACCAGTAGACATGGACAAAGCCATAGAAATGGGCGTGGTGGAGGGGCTCAGTAGCGCCACCTTTTGACAAAAGTGGGGGGGTTAGTTTTTCCTACAGTCACCAAACTCGGTACACATATTATTCTCATCAAGCCGGACAATTTTCTAATTTACATTCATTAGCTCCGACCAACAGGAAGTCAGCTATTTTGGTTTGAATGTTAATTTTTTGAAAAAACAGGCTATGAATTTTATACTACTACTCCTACAGGGTTTATCCAATTTACACCAAGCTTTTTTTAACTTGTTGCTAACACATTGAAGTTGTTTAATTGCAAACGGATTTTGGATATCTCAAACGGTTTGGCCGTGGCGAGGCAACGAATTTATGGCAAGAAAAGGGAAACAAAGTGTTATAACTTCTGCATACATTAATTGATTTTGATGAAACTTTGGCTTAGTCTTCGTTGTACAAGGCTGATCACATGGATTTGACTATTGTGATTCAAAGTCATAGCGCCACCAACTGGAAGCAGAAAATGTGTCACTTTCAGCATACATTGAGATCACCCTCTTATTTTTACCTGATTTGCTTCAAAATTCATCAGAATAATGTTAAAACTTGGCACATGTAATCCTTTGAAAATGGGCAGGTAGGAGGGGCTCTATAACGGCACCTTGTAGTGCAGTAAATGTGGAGTGAATTTGACATAGTCCTTTGATGTTTAACCGTTTTAAGTGCCTATTGCCCGCTGTGCACAGTTGCCCTGAAGCCACCGGGGTGGCGGTGCCACCGGGCTTGGGCCCGCCATCGCTGCTCGCAGCTATATTTTTCTTTAGGATTATTATTATTATTTTTTTTTCTAAGTTTTGGGGGTTTTTGGGGCCCTTAACATGCTCAAAAACTCTTGATATTTTGCACACGGATCAGAACCCGCGGCCATGACAGCCGTAGAAAAGCTGGTACCCGGGCGTGGCAGAGGGGCTCGACAGCGCCCCCTTGAATTGGGTCAGAAAACGTGGTCCATATATCAAACACTCTTGCACATACAAGTATAAAACTCTGTACACATATAGACTTTATCGGGCCAAACAACTTTCGTACTCTAAGTTATACGTCACCTCAACAGGAAGTCAGCTATTATGGGTTGTTTGAAAAACGCATGCTCTGGAATTTGATATACTCCTCCTAGGCAATTAATCCGATCGCCACCAAACTCGGTCAGCATGAAGTCAAGACATTGATGATGAAAAATTGCCAGCGGATTTTTGATATCTCGAACGGTTTGGCTGCGGCGAGGCAACGAATTTATGGCGAGAAAAGGGAAACAGGAAATGTGTTATAACTTCTACATACATATATTGATCTTTATGAAACTTCACGAGTGTGTTGGTTGTAATAGTCAGATCACATGGATGTGACTATTGTGAGTCAAAGTTATACTGCCACCAACTGGCAGCAGGAAGCGTGTCACTTTCAAAATGCTTTGAGATCACCATTTTATTTTTATCCGATTTGCTTCAAACTTCATCACAATAATGTCAAAACATGGCAGATGTAGACCTGTTACTGCATTTGTCATATCTTAAATATTGTTGCCATGGCAACACGTCAAACTTTCATAATATTCTTGGGATTTTTTGAGGCTCTTAACATGCTTCAATTTGGATGAAAGTCGACACACACATCAATATTGTCATACAGTAGACATGGGCAAAGCCTTAGAAACGGGCAGAGAGCAGGGCCTATATAGCGCCACCTTTTGACTAAAGTCGGGGGGTTAGTTTAATCTACAGTCACCAAACTCAGCATACATATTGATCTCATCAAGACTGATAACTTTCTAATTTACAGTCATTAGCTCAGACCAACAGGAAGTCAGATATTTTTGTTTGAATGTGGATTTATCACGCACACACATAGGCATAGGCACTCTCTCTATGTGCAACTCACATTCCCCCCTCCTCTCCCCCTGACACCCTCACACCAGTGTGTGTGTGTTTGAATGAGAGAGAGAGAGAGAGAGAGAGAGAGAGAGAGAGAGTTTTGCAGACTTATTTTATTCTCAGACTCAAACACACCTGAAGCAGCTAATCAAGCCAGTGCATTTGTAGGCCACTGACAACATAGTATTACATTATTAGTTTTATAATTAGGTTAATTAAAACATAAGAACACGCTGCAAATGATAAATTCACACTAATTTGAAATTGAACTATAACACTATATCCCTATTGGTACAGGAATAGTTTTCTAAATAATTTTCTAAAATAATTTTTTAATTCATTATTTATTGATATAATTCACATTTATTAAAATAAAATTTCACATGATTATAAAAGTGGCTGTTTAAAATAAACTTGCATAAGTGAGCAGGAAAATCTAGACATGTAGCTTACTATTTCCTGAGACTGACATTAAAATTGTCTTTGCAGGTTCTGTGATTTGGTTACATTTATTTATTTTATTTTATTTTTTATTTTTTTCATTGTATACCACATATATTGAAATTAAATGAAACATGCTTTTGGTGCATAAGATTGGTGCACAAATAACAGCTCAGGGAGGTCAAAAAACACATGAAGAGAAGTGTGAGGACTGGTTTGTAAATAATGTAATACTTAATTTAATGAAAATTAATTTCATAGAAATGAAAAATTGATAATTAATAAAGTATGAAAACACAATTATTAAACACATTAAAGATATGCTTATAAATCAAGAACAAAGCATTTATAGCTGTATTTATAAACTGCTTACTAATGTCTATCAATGCTTTATAAATGATGAATTGACTATTTACTAATACTTAACTAATGCTTCTGTAACACCACGCCAGCAGAGGGAGCCCTCGCCCGAATACTGACTGTGTGCCGCTCCCTCTGCTTCACCTGTCACTTCCTGTTTGTTGGACATTTAAGCATGGCATCCACCATTGTTACCTCGCGAAGTATTGCCAGCCTGTCTGCCTTACCGAGCGTTATTCCCATTGCCATTGTCTGCCTTCTTGTGTATGATCATTGCCTGTTCTTCCCGTTCTCTGTCTTTTGGATTGCCCTCTGTTCTGTTGCCTGGATTGGACTGCCTACCTGTGTATGTACCCCTGCCTGTTTAACGTTTCTGATTTACTGCTTGCTGTTCTGGATTTGTTTGCTGTGGATTTTATTAAAACACTGCACATGGATTCTAACGCCGCCTCAGCGTCCTTACATAATACTTCGCCTCCGAAGAATCCAGCAGATGTTATGAATCTACAGGCCGCGTTTGCTTATCAAAGCGACGTTCTCAAGGAGTTCCGTGATCAACTGGCTAAAGCACAAGCAGCTAATGACTACCTCACTCAGTATCTACGATCGTTACCACCACCTACGGCCACGAAGGTAAACTTTGCACTTCCAGATAAATTCAACGGTTCTGCTGAGCAATGTAAGGGTTTCATTTGCCAAGTTGAGATATATTTCATGAATCAAGGGAGCTGCTTTGACTCTGATGAGAAAAGGTGCGCTTTCCTCATGTCATTGTTAACGGGCAAAGCGATCGAGTGGGCCGCAGCTGTTTGGGAAACTGACCGTTTGTTCCAAACATCCTATCCTTATTTCGTAAAACAACTCAGAGATGTGTTTGAATACCCAGCAGGGGGTAAGGATGTTTCCACTCGTTTGATGCAACTGACTCAAGGCCGCAAATCTGCCGCTGAACACGCTATTGAGTTTAGAACGATTGCTGCTCAGAGTGGTTGGAACGACGTGTCACTCAAGGCCATGTTTCGTCGCAGTTTGAATATGGAGTTACAGGCAGAGCTTGCTTGTAAGGGTGAGGATCATTCCTTTTCTGATTATGTCACATTAGCCATCAAGATCGATAATCTCATGCGTACTCATCGCCCCCGAAACAAGTCAACTGGAGCCATGTATGTCCCTCAAGTTACCAATATCTCCGAATCAAGCCACGCCAATGATCATACTGGTTCTGAGCCCATGCAGCTAGGAGTTACAAATCTGTCATCTGAAGAAAGGTCGAGAAGATTCCTTCAGAATTTGTGTTTTTACTGTGGTGAAGCAGGCCACCGCAATGCAGGTTGTCCACTCAAGGCCCGGAGAGACTTCAATGACAACAGCCGGGTGAGTGTTGATCACATTCCTGTTACCAATGCTAAGAACCTCACTACCATTGTCAAGATAACTACTGAAAATGACTCATTTGAATTCACAGCGCTGATTGACTCTGGCTCAGCACTGAACATCATTCATCAAGACCTCATTACAACATTCAACATTCCTGTACAACAATGTGATCCTCCTATCAAGGTGAACGCTGTAAATAACAAACCCATTGGAAGCGGCATCACTCAACTAACTCAGCCCATGAAGATGCAAGTAGGTCTATTTCACCAAGAAACCATTACCTTCTATGTCATTGACTCCCCATGCCATGAAATCATCCTCGGATACCCCTGGCTAGCTACTCACGACCCAGTCATCTCTTGGCAGATTGGTGAGATCATACAGTGGTCACAATTCTGTTTTTCCAAGTGTCTTGATAATGTCATCTCCAAGCCTTGTCTTACCACCAGCATTGAAAGTCCAGAGAGTGAGCCTGTAGCAATACCATCCTGTTATCAAGACCTTCAAGAAGTGTTCAGTAAAACCAAAGCCACACAACTGCCACCACATCGTCCTTGGGATTGCGCCATTGATCTCCTACCGAACGCCATGCCACCCAAAAGTAAAGTCTATCCACTGTCACGTCCAGAGAGTCAAGCTATGGAGGCTTACGTCGAGGAAGCTCTCAGCTCTGGTTTCATCCGTCCGTCCACTTCCCCAGCCGCGGCAGGATTCTTCTTCGTGGAAAAGAAGGATGGAGGACTACGCCCATGCATCGATTATCGAGGTTTGAACAATGTCACAGTCAAGTTTCGTTATCCATTACCACTAGTCCCTGCAGCACTTGAACAACTCAGAGAAGCGAGAATTTACACCAAGTTAGATTTGAGAAGTGCATATAACCTCATTAGAATCAAGGAAGGTGATGAATGGAAGACTGCATTCCTGACCACTAGGGGGCACTATGAGTACCAGGTTATGCCGTATGGCCTGGCCAATGCACCTGCTGTATTTCAGTCTTTCATTAACGAAATTTTCAGAGATGTCTTGAACAAATATGTAGTGGCCTACATCGACGATATCTTGATCTATTCCAAGTCTGAAGAGGAACACAAGGGTCATGTCCGAACTGTACTTACCAGGCTATTAGAGAACCAACTGTATGTCAAGGCAGAAAAATGTGAATTCCATGTCCAACGAACATCTTTCCTAGGCTACAACGTCAGCCATCAAGGGGTGGAAATGGATAAATCTAAGATCACGGCAGTCACCGAATGGCCCCAACCTACTTCGGTCAAGGAGCTTCAGCGATTCCTAGGATTTGCAAATTTCTACCGACGTTTCATACGTAACTACAGCATTAAAGCAGCACCTCTGACTTCCCTAATAAAAGGTAAACCGTCAAAGTTGAAATGGACTGATCATGCTACACAGGCATTCTCTAACCTCAAGAACAGCTTTACCACTGCACCAATCCTGAAACACCCAGATCCCAACTTACCATTCATAGTGGAAGTAGATGCCTCTGACTGCGGAATAGGTGCAGTGCTCTCACAACGCCACGGGCAACCAGGCAAGCTTTTTCCCTGTGCTTACTTTTCTAGAAAACTCACGGACGCTGAGCGTAACTACGATGTTGGAAACAAGGAGCTACTGGCTATGAAGGCAGCCATTGAAGAATGGAGACACTGGTTGGAGGGCTCCACTCACCCCTTCCAGGTAATCACTGATCACAAAAACCTTGAGTACATCAAGAGTGCTAAAAGATTAAATCCTCGCCAGGCTCGCTGGTCCTTGTTTTTTACCAGATTTCAATTCACCGTAACCTACCGTCCTGGTAGTAAAAATAGCAAGGCAGATGCTCTTTCCAGGAGACATGACCATCCACTGGCGGACCATCAACCTGAATCCATCCTACCACCGTCTATCATCATAGCACCAGTCACATGGGACTTGATGGAGGAAATTCAAAGGGAACAACGCAACGAACCCGCACCCCAGGGCTGTCCTGCTAACAAGCAATATGTTCCTTCCAGGCTACGACTACGAGTCATGCAGTGGGTCCATACGTCACTCTGTTCTGGGCATCCAGGTATCTCACGCACACTACATCTCACACAAAATTCATTCTGGTGGCCGTCTATGATTAAAGATGTAGCAACCTATGTCAAGTCATGTTCTGTATGTGCACAGTCAAAAACCCCAAAAGAACTACCATCTGGCTTACTACAACCCTTACCCATACCTCAGAGACCTTGGTCACACCTATCAGTAGACTTTGTTACCGACCTACCCCCGTCTGATGGATTTACCACAATCCTAGTAATCATTGACCGTTTCTCTAAGGCTTGTAGACTCATTCCTCTAAAAGGTCTCCCCACAGCTATGGACACTGCTCAAGCGATGTTTCACCACGTCTTCAGGATTTACGGTATCCCCGAAGACATTGTTACAGACCGAGGAACCCAGTTCACCTCCCAGGTATGGAAAGCATTCTGTAAGCAATTGGACATTAATGTCAGTTTGACTTCAGGTTACCATCCGGAATCGAACGGGCAAGTGGAGAGGCTGAATCAGGAGATTGGCAGATACCTCAGGACATACTGTGGACGTGAGCAGCATCGGTGGTCAGAATTTCTACCCTGGGCAGAGTATGCGCAAAACTCATTGAGGCACTCATCCACTGGTCTTACACCGTTCCAATGCGTGCTAGGATACCAACCCCCCATGTTCCCGTGGTCTGGAGAACCGTCACTTGTACCTGCAGTCGATGACTGGATTCGCCGTAGTGAGAGAGTGTGGGACAGCGCTCATGTACGTCTGCAAAGAGCTGTCAGGAATCAGGAGATTCAAGCTAATCGACGACGACACCCACACCCTCCCTACCAACCTGGACAAAGGGTCTGGCTCTCCACACGGGACCTCAAGTTACGGCTGCCCAGCAGGAAGCTCAGTCCACGGTACGTAGGCCCATTTAAAATCTTAAGACAGATTAATGCGGTCACTTATGAACTCGAGCTTCCTGTTAATTATCGCATCTCTCCCTCCTTCCATGCTTCTCTTCTGAAACCGTTCCACCCGGATGCTGACCCCAATGTCGAAAACCGGGAGCCACCTCCACCGCTGGACATTGATGGAACCCCGGCATATGCGGTAAGGGAGTTTTTGGACTCCAGACGGAGACAGGGTCAGCTCCAATACTTGGTGGACTGGGAGGGATACGGACCAGAGGAGAGATCATGGGTAACGGCCCACGACATCCTGGATCCTTCATTAATTGAGGAATTTCATCGAGCCAGACCCGATCGTCCAGCACCACGACCACGGGGACGTCCTCGCAGAGCGCCAGGAGTCGCTCGTAGGGGGGGGGATTCTGTAACACCACGCCAGCAGAGGGAGCCCTCGCCCGAATACTGACTGTGTGCCGCTCCCTCTGCTTCACCTGTCACTTCCTGTTTGTTGGACATTTAAGCATGGCATCCACCATTGTTACCTCGCGAAGTATTGCCAGCCTGTCTGCCTTACCGAGCGTTATTCCCATTGCCATTGTCTGCCTTCTTGTGTATGATCATTGCCTGTTCTTCCCGTTCTCTGTCTTTTGGATTGCCCTCTGTTCTGTTGCCTGGATTGGACTGCCTACCTGTGTATGTACCCCTGCCTGTTTAACGTTTCTGATTTACTGCTTGCTGTTCTGGATTTGTTTGCTGTGGATTTTATTAAAACACTGCACATGGATTCTAACGCCGCCTCAGCGTCCTTACAGCTTCACAGTGTGCAGTTATTATAAAGTGTTACCAAATTTTTAAATTCATTATTTATTGACATGATTTAAATTTATTAAAAACCCCTGTTTCAGTAAAAATTCACATGATTATAAAAGTTTCTGTTTAAAATAAAACTTACATAAGTGAGCAGAAAAATCTAGACATTTACCTTATTATTACCTGAGACTGACATTAAAATTGTCTTGGCAGGTTCTGAGATTTGGCTCTATTTATTTTTTTTTTTTCATTTTATTTTTTATCTTATACCACACATATTAAAATTAAATTAAAGCATGCTTTTGGTGCATAAGATTGGTGCACAAACAACAGCTAGGGAGGTCAAAAAACACATGAAGAGAAGAGTGAGGATTATACAACATCAGCAACCACAGACATTCACATTAAGGCTGGATTATTTTTTTCAGACAGCATAATTTTCAAAGTAGTCGGGTCATTGTTCTTTTCACACTGCATGACTATCTCGGCCAGCATTCAGTCGCTGCTGTGTTCAAACTGCACGATGGATCGGAGACAGAAGGTTTCACACTGCATGACTTTACAACAGGAAGAATTGCAGACAACTCTGTCTGGCACGCAAACTATGTTTCACAACCAAACACACGGGAGATGTGACAAGAAAACGTGATATCATGCGTGCAAGAGTTCTGATGTGAGACTGGGTTTATTATTAAAAATGGTAGCCCGCAAGAAGCTTGCAATACGAATTGCCTGTGCGCTGATTTGCAGCGAAAACAAGAAAAAGAAAAGAAGAATATGGAGGAGGAAAGGGTTGGGGAGACTGTGGATTGTGTGTTCTGCATCGAGAGTTGGAGGTAAATACATAACTTTTCAATGTGCTGCTGTTGCAGATGATCAAGAAAATGTTTGTGCTTTGTTTCTGTTTGATAGAATTGTAATGTTTGTGTACAAAGCTATGCTTGCTGATATTGTGGTCTATAACTCCCCGCTGCTCTGTATCTTGCTCTCTCATTGGCTGTCAGTCATTGCCAATGTAGTTTTCAGTCAGAACACTTTTCACACAGCAGGATTTTGAATCGCCGTCAGGTCTAGATATTTAGCGTGCCAAATATCTCACAGGCATCAGCGACTCGTTGCCGATTCTCTCAGATCGCGTCTTTGCTCATGAACACTGCGTTATTGTCACTCGTGTGAACAGGCACCGATTTGCCTGTGATTTCACAAAACCTTTAAACGATCTCATGCATATGATTTGTCATCATAGGAGCATCAGCCGCTGCAGTAAATGTGGTGTGAAGTTGACATAGTCCTTTTATGTTTAACCGTTTTAAATGCACATTGCCCGTCGTGCACAGTTGACCTGAAGCCACCATGGTGGTGGTGCCACCGGCTTTGGCCCGTCATCGCTATATTTAGGGCCCAAGCGAAAATTCGCGCAGGGCCCTCTTGTTCTTCTAAGGATTATTAGGGCCCAAGCGAAAATTCGCGCAGGGCCCTCTTGTTCTTCTAAGGATTATTATTAATTTTTTTTTTTTTTTTTTTTTTTTTACGTCTTCCGGGGCTTTTTGGGGGCCTTAACATGCTCAAAAACTCTTGAAAATTGGCACACACATTGGAATCCGCGGCCATTAGGACGCCGGAGAGGCTGGTACCCGGGCGTGGCAGGGGGGCTCGACAGCGCCACCTTGAAAAAAGTCTGAAAATTTGGTCCATATATTAAACATGCTTGCACGTATTAGTATGAAACTCGGTACACATATAGACCTCATCGGGCCGAACAACTTTCGCGCTCTAAGTTAATCGCCACGCCAACAGGAAGTCAGCTATTAAGGGTTGTTTGAAAAACGCATGCTCTGGAATTTGATATACTCCTCCTAGACGATTAATCCGATCGCCACCAAACTCGGTCAGCATGAAGTCAAGACACTGATGATTAAAAATTGCCAGGGGATTTTTGATATCTCGAACGGTTTGGCCGTGGCGAGGCAACGAATTTATGGCGAGAAAAAGGAAACAGGAAATGTGTTATAACGTCTTAATACATATATTGATCTTTATGAAACTTCACGAGTGTGTTCGTTATAGGAGTCTGATCACATGGATGTGACTATTGTGAGTCAAAGTTATAGCGCCACCAACTGGCAGCAGGAAGTGTATCACTTTTTGAAATGTTTTGAGATCACCCTCTTATTTTTACCTGATTTGCTTCAAACTTCATCAGTGTAATGTCAATACACAGCAGATGTAGGCCTATGACAGGATTTTTGATATTTGAAATATTGTTGCCATGGCAACAGGTCAAACTGTAATAATATTCTTGAGTGTTTTTGAGGCTCTTAACATGCTTCAAATTGCATGAAACTCGACACACACATCAATATTGTCAACCAGTAGACATGGACAAAGCCATAGAAATGGGCGTGGTGGAGGGGCTCAGTAGCGCCACCTTTTGACAAAAGTGGGGGGTTAGTTTTTCCTACAGTCACCAAACTCGGTACACATATTATTCTCATCAAGCCGGACAATTTTCTAATTTACATTCATTAGCTCCGACCAACAGGAAGTCAGCTATTTTGGTTTGAATGTTAATTTTTTGAAAAAACAGGCTATGAATTTTATACTACTACTCCTACAGGGTTTATCCAATTTACACCAAGCTTTTTTAACTTGTTGCTAACACATTGAAGTTGTTTAACACTAGAAGTCCCAGAGATTTGTAACCCTCCTTTAGCCAAGTGGATGCTAACTGGCTAGTCTTTTGGCTATCATTAGCATCAATTCATGTGTAAATATGGTCATTACCTGAGCAATCTGCAGGGGGGTTGGGGGTGTGTGTTTGAATGGTTGCTGGTGGCTTGTTTGTATGTGTGGGGGAGGGAGGGCTGCTAAAAGCGGAGAACTTGATTGACTATGGGCCGGTTTCAGAAAGGAGGTTAAGTGAAAACTTTGAGCATGTTAACCCTGAAATGAGGGAGTGCAAGTGATGTTTAAAAAGTTAACTCACTCATTCACACTGCAAAAATGCTTTTCATACTAAGTATTTTTTTATCCTATTTCAAGTAAATTAAAAAAAAAAATCTTAAATCAAGATGGATTTTCTATATGAGAAAATTATATATGATATTTAGTCTTGTTTCCTGGGGGGATCTAAATTAAGTACATTTTACTTAAGTAAAATGATCAATATCTGCCAGCGTGGTAATAGAAATAATCTTAATGCAAACGGAAAGTGTTGGAGTGTCTACCCAGGTGAAAAAACGTGCAGTAAAATACACTTTATTTTAGTACACTTTTACACTAATGTACAGTGCTCTATTTCCATGCACTTATTTTGTACTTAATATACTAAAAGCTCTTCTTTAGTACTTCTTAAGATAATCTTAAGAACATCTAAGTGTACTCAACTGTGCTATTTTGAGACACCATGAATTTGAACTAAAATGTGCTTTTAACATACTATCTCTGTATAGAAAAATGTATTTAGTTACCACTTGTAGTACACTTGAACCCATCTTTCAAACACTTTTAAAAATGGACTTATGATGTATTTCAAATATAATATTAATATATAATGAATATATACAAAATGTATTTATAATATATTGCCAGGCAGTGCCAGGATTGTGAGTGATTGCTGGAATGTACTCACTCACTTTTTAATATTATTTGTAAATATGTGTATAAATGGTTGGTTTCTTTATTTTATTTTGTACTATTTTTATCAATAGATCTCAGCAACAAAGGAAAACATGTGTGTTGATTTCTCCCTAAGATGGCAAAGTGAAACACAAGTTTCCTTGAAGTGGCTCAGCATGGCCCCACATTGTTTACATAACAAAAGCAACTGTTCACAGCTGATTAAGGATATTAGCCTAAAGCCTTCCAGCCCATCGGCTGTCCTGCGGGTTTTATAGGTAGAAAAGCCAAATGGCTGCTCTCTGGGACTTCTAGTGTTAATTGCAAACGGATTTTGGATATCTCAAACGGTTTGGCCGTGGCGAGGCAACGAATTTATGGCAAGAAAAGGGAAACAAAGTGTTATAACTTCTGCATACATTAATTGATTTTGATGAAACTTTGGCTTAGTCTTCGTTGTACAAGGCTGATCACATGGATTTGACTATTGTGATTCAAAGTCATAGCGCCACCAACTGGAAGCAGAAAATGTGTCACTTTCAGCATACATTGAGATCACCCTCTTATTTTTACCTGATTTGCTTCAAAATTCATCAGAATAATGTTAAAACTTGGCACATGTAATCCTTTGAAAATGGGCAGGGAGGAGGGGCTCTATAGCGGCACCTTGTAGTGCAGTAAATGTGGAGTGAATTTGACATAGTCCTTTGATGTTTAACCGTTTTAAGTGCCTATTGCCCGCTGTGCACAGTTGCCCTGAAGCCACCGGGGTGGCGGTGCCACCGGGCTTGGGCCCGCCAGCGCTGCTCGCAGCTATATTTAGGGCCCAAGCGAAAATTCGCGCAGGGCCCTCTTGTTCTTCTAAGGATTATTATTATTTTATTTATTTATTTTTTTTTTTTTTTTTTTTCCGTCTTCCGGGGCTTTTTGGGGGCCTTAACATGCTCAAAAACTCTTGAAAATTGGCACACACATTGGAATCCGCGGCCATTAGGACGCCGGAGAGGCTGGTACCCGGGCGTGGCAGGGGGGCTCGACAGCGCCCCCTTGAAAAAAGTCTGAAAATTTGGTCCATATATTAAACATGCTTGCACGTATTAGTATGAAACTCGGTACACATATAGACCTCATCGGGCCGAACAACTTTCGCGCTCTAAGTTAATCGCCACGCCAACAGGAAGTCAGCTATTAAGGGTTGTTTGAAAAACGCATGCTCTGGAATTTGATATACTCCTCCTAGACGATTAATCCGATCGCCACCAAACTCGGTCAGCATGAAGTCAAGACACTGATGATTAAAAATTGCCAGGGGATTTTTGATATCTCGAACGGTTTGGCCGTGGCGAGGCAACGAATTTATGGCGAGAAAAAGGAAACAGGAAATGTGTTATAACGTCTTAATACATATATTGATCTTTATGAAACTTCACGAGTGCGTTCGTTATAGGAGTCTGATCACATGGATGTGACTATTGTGAGTCAAAGTTATAGCGCCACCAACTGGCAGCAGGAAGTGTATCACTTTTTGAAATGTTTTGAGATCACCCTCTTATTTTTACCTGATTTGCTTCAAACTTCATCAGTGTAATGTCAATACACAGCAGATGTAGACCTATGACAGGATTTTTGATATTTGAAATATTGTTGCCATGGCAACAGGTCAAACTGTTATAATATTCTTGAGTGTTTTTGAGGCTCTTAACATGCTTCAAATTGCATGAAACTCGACACACACATCAATATTGTCAACCAGTAGACATGGACAAAGCCATAGAAATGGGCGTGGTGGAGGGGCTCAGTAGCGCCACCTTTTGACAAAAGTGGGGGTTAGTTTTTCCTACAGTCACCAAACTCGGTACACATATTATTCTCATCAAGCCGGACAATTTTCTAATTTACATTCATTAGCTCCGACCAACAGGAAGTCAGCTATTTTGGTTTGAATGTTAATTTTTTGAAAAAACAGGCTATGAATTTTATACTACTACTCCTACAGGGTTTATCCAATTTACACCAAGCTTTTTTTAACTTGTTGCGAACACATTGAAGTTGTTTAATTGCAAACGGATTTTGGATATCTCAAACGGTTTGGCCGTGGCGAGGCAACGAATTTATGGCGAGAAAAGGGAAACAGGAAATGTGTTATAACTTCTGCATACATTGATTGATGTTTATGAAACTTCAGGAGTGTGTTGGTTGTAGTAGTCTGATCACATGGATGTAACTATTGTGAGTCAAAGTTATAGCGCCACCAAATGGCAGCAAGAAGTGTATCACTTTTAAAATGCTTTGAGATCACCCTCTTATTTTTACCTGATTTGCTTCAAACTTCATCAGTGTAATGTCAATACACAGCAGATGTAGACCTATGACAGGATTTTTGATATTTGAAATATTGTTGCCATGGCAACAGGTCAAACTGTAATAATATTCTTGAGTGTTTTTGAGGCTCTTAACATGCTTCAAATTGCATGAAACTCGACACACACATCAATATTGTCAACCAGTAGACATGGACAAAGCCATAGAAATGGGCGTGGTGGAGGGGCTCAGTAGCGCCACCTTTTGACAAAAGTGGGGGTTAGTTTTTCCTACAGTCACCAAACTCGGTACACATATTATTCTCATCAAGCCGGACAATTTTCTAATTTACATTCATTAGCTCCGACCAACAGGAAGTCAGCTATTTTGGTTTGAATGTTAATTTTTTGAAAAAACAGGCTATGAATTTTATACTACTACTCCTACAGGGTTTATCCAATTTACACCAAGCTTTTTTAACTTGTTGCTAACACATTGAAGTTGTTTAATTGCAAACGGATTTTGGATATCTCAAACGGTTTGGCCGTGGCGAGGCAACGAATTTATGGCAAGAAAAGGGAAACAAAGTGTTATAACTTCTGCATACATTAATTGATTTTGATGAAACTTTGGCTTAGTCTTCGTTGTACAAGGCTGATCACATGGATTTGACTATTGTGATTCAAAGTCATAGCGCCACCAACTGGAAGCAGAAAATGTGTCACTTTCAGCATACATTGAGATCACCCTCTTATTTTTACCTGATTTGCTTCAAAATTCATCAGAATAATGTTAAAACTTGGCACATGTAATCCTTTGAAAATGGGCAGGTAGGAGGGGCTCTATAACGGCACCTTGTAGTGCAGTAAATGTGGAGTGAATTTGACATAGTCCTTTGATGTTTAACCGTTTTAAGTGCCTATTGCCCGCTGTGCACAGTTGCCCTGAAGCCACCGGGGTGGCGGTGCCACCGGGCTTGGGCCCGCCATCGCTGCTCGCAGCTATATTTTTCTTTAGGATTATTATTATTATTTTTTTTTCTAAGTTTTGGGGGTTTTTGGGGCCCTTAACATGCTCAAAAACTCTTGATATTTTGCACACGGATCAGAACCCGCGGCCATGACAGCCGTAGAAAAGCTGGTACCCGGGCGTGGCAGAGGGGCTCGACAGCGCCCCCTTGAATTGGGTCAGAAAACGTGGTCCATATATCAAACACTCTTGCACATACAAGTATAAAACTCTGTACACATATAGACTTTATCGGGCCAAACAACTTTCGTACTCTAAGTTATACGTCACCTCAACAGGAAGTCAGCTATTATGGGTTGTTTGAAAAACGCATGCTCTGGAATTTGATATACTCCTCCTAGGCAATTAATCCGATCGCCACCAAACTCGGTCAGCATGAAGTCAAGACATTGATGATGAAAAATTGCCAGCGGATTTTTGATATCTCGAACGGTTTGGCTGCGGCGAGGCAACGAATTTATGGCGAGAAAAGGGAAACAGGAAATGTATTATAACTTCTACATACATATATTGATCTTTATGAAACTTCACGAGTGTGTTGGTTGTAATAGTCAGATCACATGGATGTGACTATTGTGAGTCAAAGTTATACTGCCACCAACTGGCAGCAGGAAGCGTGTCACTTTCAAAATGCTTTGAGATCACCATTTTATTTTTATCCGATTTGCTTCAAACTTCATCACAATAATGTCAAAACATGGCAGATGTAGACCTGTTACTGCATTTGTCATATCTTAAATATTGTTGCCATGGCAACACGTCAAACTTTCATAATATTCTTGGGATTTTTTGAGGCTCTTAACATGCTTCAATTTGGATGAAAGTCGACACACACATCAATATTGTCATACAGTAGACATGGGCAAAGCCTTAGAAACGGGCAGAGAGCAGGGCCTATATAGCGCCACCTTTTGACTAAAGTCGGGGGTTAGTTTAATCTACAGTCACCAAACTCAGCATACATATTGATCTCATCAAGACTGATAACTTTCTAATTTACAGTCATTAGCTCAGACCAACAGGAAGTCAGATATTTTTGTTTGAATGTGGATTTATCACGCACACACATAGGCATAGGCACTCTCTCTATGTGCAACTCACATTCCCCCTCCTCTCCCCCTGACACCCTCACACCAGTGTGTGTGTGTTTGAATGAGAGAGAGAGAGAGAGAGAGAGAGAGAGAGTTTTGCAGACTTATTTTATTCTCAGACTCAAACACACCTGAAGCAGCTAATCAAGCCAGTGCATTTGTAGGCCACTGACAACATAGTATTACATTATTAGTTTTATAATTAGGTTAATTAAAACATAAGAACACGCTGCAAATGATAAATTCACACTAATTTGAAATTGAACTATAACACTATATCCCTATTGGTACAGGAATAGTTTTCTAAATAATTTTCTAAAATAATTTTTTAATTCATTATTTATTGATATAATTCACATTTATTAAAATAAAATTTCACATGATTATAAAAGTGGCTGT
Source organism: Chanodichthys erythropterus (assembly GCF_024489055.1). Classification (NCBI taxonomy): domain Eukaryota; kingdom Metazoa; phylum Chordata; class Actinopteri; order Cypriniformes; family Xenocyprididae; genus Chanodichthys; species Chanodichthys erythropterus. The sequence goes on along the minus strand of NC_090235.1, from coordinate 42,560,377 downwards.
TTAAAATAAACTTGCATAAGTGAGCAGGAAAATCTAGACATGTAGCTTACTATTTCCTGAGACTGACATTAAAATTGTCTTTGCAGGTTCTGTGATTTGGTTACATTTATTTATTTTATTTTATTTTTTATTTTTTTCATTGTATACCACATATATTGAAATTAAATGAAACATGCTTTTGGTGCATAAGATTGGTGCACAAATAACAGCTCAGGGAGGTCAAAAAACACATGAAGAGAAGTGTGAGGACTGGTTTGTAAATAATGTAATACTTAATTTAATGAAAATTAATTTCATAGAAATGAAAAATTGATAATTAATAAAGTATGAAAACACAATTATTAAACACATTAAAGATATGCTTATAAATCAAGAACAAAGCATTTATAGCTGTATTTATAAACTGCTTACTAATGTCTATCAATGCTTTATAAATGATGAATTGACTATTTACTAATACTTAACTAATGCTTCTGTAACACCACGCCAGCAGAGGGAGCCCTCGCCCGAATACTGACTGTGTGCCGCTCCCTCTGCTTCACCTGTCACTTCCTGTTTGTTGGACATTTAAGCATGGCATCCACCATTGTTACCTCGCGAAGTATTGCCAGCCTGTCTGCCTTACCGAGCGTTATTCCCATTGCCATTGTCTGCCTTCTTGTGTATGATCATTGCCTGTTCTTCCCGTTCTCTGTCTTTTGGATTGCCCTCTGTTCTGTTGCCTGGATTGGACTGCCTACCTGTGTATGTACCCCTGCCTGTTTAACGTTTCTGATTTACTGCTTGCTGTTCTGGATTTGTTTGCTGTGGATTTTATTAAAACACTGCACATGGATTCTAACGCCGCCTCAGCGTCCTTACATAATACTTCGCCTCCGAAGAATCCAGCAGATGTTATGAATCTACAGGCCGCGTTTGCTTATCAAAGCGACGTTCTCAAGGAGTTCCGTGATCAACTGGCTAAAGCACAAGCAGCTAATGACTACCTCACTCAGTATCTACGATCGTTACCACCACCTACGGCCACGAAGGTAAACTTTGCACTTCCAGATAAATTCAACGGTTCTGCTGAGCAATGTAAGGGTTTCATTTGCCAAGTTGAGATATATTTCATGAATCAAGGGAGCTGCTTTGACTCTGATGAGAAAAGGTGCGCTTTCCTCATGTCATTGTTAACGGGCAAAGCGATCGAGTGGGCCGCAGCTGTTTGGGAAACTGACCGTTTGTTCCAAACATCCTATCCTTATTTCGTAAAACAACTCAGAGATGTGTTTGAATACCCAGCAGGGGGTAAGGATGTTTCCACTCGTTTGATGCAACTGACTCAAGGCCGCAAATCTGCCGCTGAACACGCTATTGAGTTTAGAACGATTGCTGCTCAGAGTGGTTGGAACGACGTGTCACTCAAGGCCATGTTTCGTCGCAGTTTGAATATGGAGTTACAGGCAGAGCTTGCTTGTAAGGGTGAGGATCATTCCTTTTCTGATTATGTCACATTAGCCATCAAGATCGATAATCTCATGCGTACTCATCGCCCCCGAAACAAGTCAACTGGAGCCATGTATGTCCCTCAAGTTACCAATATCTCCGAATCAAGCCACGCCAATGATCATACTGGTTCTGAGCCCATGCAGCTAGGAGTTACAAATCTGTCATCTGAAGAAAGGTCGAGAAGATTCCTTCAGAATTTGTGTTTTTACTGTGGTGAAGCAGGCCACCGCAATGCAGGTTGTCCACTCAAGGCCCGGAGAGACTTCAATGACAACAGCCGGGTGAGTGTTGATCACATTCCTGTTACCAATGCTAAGAACCTCACTACCATTGTCAAGATAACTACTGAAAATGACTCATTTGAATTCACAGCGCTGATTGACTCTGGCTCAGCACTGAACATCATTCATCAAGACCTCATTACAACATTCAACATTCCTGTACAACAATGTGATCCTCCTATCAAGGTGAACGCTGTAAATAACAAACCCATTGGAAGCGGCATCACTCAACTAACTCAGCCCATGAAGATGCAAGTAGGTCTATTTCACCAAGAAACCATTACCTTCTATGTCATTGACTCCCCATGCCATGAAATCATCCTCGGATACCCCTGGCTAGCTACTCACGACCCAGTCATCTCTTGGCAGATTGGTGAGATCATACAGTGGTCACAATTCTGTTTTTCCAAGTGTCTTGATAATGTCATCTCCAAGCCTTGTCTTACCACCAGCATTGAAAGTCCAGAGAGTGAGCCTGTAGCAATACCATCCTGTTATCAAGACCTTCAAGAAGTGTTCAGTAAAACCAAAGCCACACAACTGCCACCACATCGTCCTTGGGATTGCGCCATTGATCTCCTACCGAACGCCATGCCACCCAAAAGTAAAGTCTATCCACTGTCACGTCCAGAGAGTCAAGCTATGGAGGCTTACGTCGAGGAAGCTCTCAGCTCTGGTTTCATCCGTCCGTCCACTTCCCCAGCCGCGGCAGGATTCTTCTTCGTGGAAAAGAAGGATGGAGGACTACGCCCATGCATCGATTATCGAGGTTTGAACAATGTCACAGTCAAGTTTCGTTATCCATTACCACTAGTCCCTGCAGCACTTGAACAACTCAGAGAAGCGAGAATTTACACCAAGTTAGATTTGAGAAGTGCATATAACCTCATTAGAATCAAGGAAGGTGATGAATGGAAGACTGCATTCCTGACCACTAGGGGGCACTATGAGTACCAGGTTATGCCGTATGGCCTGGCCAATGCACCTGCTGTATTTCAGTCTTTCATTAACGAAATTTTCAGAGATGTCTTGAACAAATATGTAGTGGCCTACATCGACGATATCTTGATCTATTCCAAGTCTGAAGAGGAACACAAGGGTCATGTCCGAACTGTACTTACCAGGCTATTAGAGAACCAACTGTATGTCAAGGCAGAAAAATGTGAATTCCATGTCCAACGAACATCTTTCCTAGGCTACAACGTCAGCCATCAAGGGGTGGAAATGGATAAATCTAAGATCACGGCAGTCACCGAATGGCCCCAACCTACTTCGGTCAAGGAGCTTCAGCGATTCCTAGGATTTGCAAATTTCTACCGACGTTTCATACGTAACTACAGCATTAAAGCAGCACCTCTGACTTCCCTAATAAAAGGTAAACCGTCAAAGTTGAAATGGACTGATCATGCTACACAGGCATTCTCTAACCTCAAGAACAGCTTTACCACTGCACCAATCCTGAAACACCCAGATCCCAACTTACCATTCATAGTGGAAGTAGATGCCTCTGACTGCGGAATAGGTGCAGTGCTCTCACAACGCCACGGGCAACCAGGCAAGCTTTTTCCCTGTGCTTACTTTTCTAGAAAACTCACGGACGCTGAGCGTAACTACGATGTTGGAAACAAGGAGCTACTGGCTATGAAGGCAGCCATTGAAGAATGGAGACACTGGTTGGAGGGCTCCACTCACCCCTTCCAGGTAATCACTGATCACAAAAACCTTGAGTACATCAAGAGTGCTAAAAGATTAAATCCTCGCCAGGCTCGCTGGTCCTTGTTTTTTACCAGATTTCAATTCACCGTAACCTACCGTCCTGGTAGTAAAAATAGCAAGGCAGATGCTCTTTCCAGGAGACATGACCATCCACTGGCGGACCATCAACCTGAATCCATCCTACCACCGTCTATCATCATAGCACCAGTCACATGGGACTTGATGGAGGAAATTCAAAGGGAACAACGCAACGAACCCGCACCCCAGGGCTGTCCTGCTAACAAGCAATATGTTCCTTCCAGGCTACGACTACGAGTCATGCAGTGGGTCCATACGTCACTCTGTTCTGGGCATCCAGGTATCTCACGCACACTACATCTCACACAAAATTCATTCTGGTGGCCGTCTATGATTAAAGATGTAGCAACCTATGTCAAGTCATGTTCTGTATGTGCACAGTCAAAAACCCCAAAAGAACTACCATCTGGCTTACTACAACCCTTACCCATACCTCAGAGACCTTGGTCACACCTATCAGTAGACTTTGTTACCGACCTACCCCCGTCTGATGGATTTACCACAATCCTAGTAATCATTGACCGTTTCTCTAAGGCTTGTAGACTCATTCCTCTAAAAGGTCTCCCCACAGCTATGGACACTGCTCAAGCGATGTTTCACCACGTCTTCAGGATTTACGGTATCCCCGAAGACATTGTTACAGACCGAGGAACCCAGTTCACCTCCCAGGTATGGAAAGCATTCTGTAAGCAATTGGACATTAATGTCAGTTTGACTTCAGGTTACCATCCGGAATCGAACGGGCAAGTGGAGAGGCTGAATCAGGAGATTGGCAGATACCTCAGGACATACTGTGGACGTGAGCAGCATCGGTGGTCAGAATTTCTACCCTGGGCAGAGTATGCGCAAAACTCATTGAGGCACTCATCCACTGGTCTTACACCGTTCCAATGCGTGCTAGGATACCAACCCCCCATGTTCCCGTGGTCTGGAGAACCGTCACTTGTACCTGCAGTCGATGACTGGATTCGCCGTAGTGAGAGAGTGTGGGACAGCGCTCATGTACGTCTGCAAAGAGCTGTCAGGAATCAGGAGATTCAAGCTAATCGACGACGACACCCACACCCTCCCTACCAACCTGGACAAAGGGTCTGGCTCTCCACACGGGACCTCAAGTTACGGCTGCCCAGCAGGAAGCTCAGTCCACGGTACGTAGGCCCATTTAAAATCTTAAGACAGATTAATGCGGTCACTTATGAACTCGAGCTTCCTGTTAATTATCGCATCTCTCCCTCCTTCCATGCTTCTCTTCTGAAACCATTCCACCCGGATGCTGACCCCAATGTCGAAAACCGGGAGCCACCTCCACCGCTGGACATTGATGGAACCCCGGCATATGCGGTAAGGGAGTTGTTGGACTCCAGACGGAGACAGGGTCAGCTCCAATACTTGGTGGACTGGGAGGGATACGGACCAGAGGAGAGATCATGGGTAACGGCCCACGACATCCTGGATCCTTCATTAATTGAGGAATTTCATCGAGCCAGACCCGATCGTCCAGCACCACGACCACGGGGACGTCCTCGCAGAGCGCCAGGAGTCGCTCGTAGGGGGGGGGATTCTGTAACACCACGCCAGCAGAGGGAGCCCTCGCCCGAATACTGACTGTGTGCCGCTCCCTCTGCTTCACCTGTCACTTCCTGTTTGTTGGACATTTAAGCATGGCATCCACCATTGTTACCTCGCGAAGTATTGCCAGCCTGTCTGCCTTACCGAGCGTTATTCCCATTGCCATTGTCTGCCTTCTTGTGTATGATCATTGCCTGTTCTTCCCGTTCTCTGTCTTTTGGATTGCCCTCTGTTCTGTTGCCTGGATTGGACTGCCTACCTGTGTATGTACCCCTGCCTGTTTAACGTTTCTGATTTACTGCTTGCTGTTCTGGATTTGTTTGCTGTGGATTTTATTAAAACACTGCACATGGATTCTAACGCCGCCTCAGCGTCCTTACAGCTTCACAGTGTGCAGTTATTATAAAGTGTTACCAAATTTTTAAATTCATTATTTATTGACATGATTTAAATTTATTAAAAACCCCTGTTTCAGTAAAAATTCACATGATTATAAAAGTTTCTGTTTAAAATAAAACTTACATAAGTGAGCAGAAAAATCTAGACATTTACCTTATTATTACCTGAGACTGACATTAAAATTGTCTTGGCAGGTTCTGAGATTTGGCTCTATTTATTTATTTTTCATTTTATTTTTTATCTTATACCACACATATTAAAATTAAATTAAAGCATGCTTTTGGTGCATAAGATTGGTGCACAAACAACAGCTAGGGAGGTCAAAAAACACATGAAGAGAAGAGTGAGGATTATACAACATCAGCAACCACAGACATTCACATTAAGGCTGGATTATTTTTTTCAGACAGCATAATTTTCAAAGTAGTCGGGTCATTGTTCTTTTCACACTGCATGACTATCTCGGCCAGCATTCAGTCGCTGCTGTGTTCAAACTGCACGATGGATCGGAGACAGAAGGTTTCACACTGCATGACTTTACAACAGGAAGAATTGCAGACAACTCTGTCTGGCACGCAAACTATGTTTCACAACCAAACACACGGGAGATGTGACAAGAAAACGTGATATCATGCGTGCAAGAGTTCTGATGTGAGACTGGGTTTATTATTAAAAATGGTAGCCCGCAAGAAGCTTGCAATACGAATTGCCTGTGCGCTGATTTGCAGCGAAAACAAGAAAAAGAAAAGAAGAATATGGAGGAGGAAAGGGTTGGGGAGACTGTGGATTGTGTGTTCTGCATCGAGAGTTGGAGGTAAATACATAACTTTTCAATGTGCTGCTGTTGCAGATGATCAAGAAAATGTTTGTGCTTTGTTTCTGTTTGATAGAATTGTAATGTTTGTGTACAAAGCTATGCTTGCTGATATTGTGGTCTATAACTCCCCGCTGCTCTGTATCTTGCTCTCTCATTGGCTGTCAGTCATTGCCAATGTAGTTTTCAGTCAGAACACTTTTCACACAGCAGGATTTTGAATCGCCGTCAGGTCTAGATATTTAGCGTGCCAAATATCTCACAGGCATCAGCGACTCGTTGCCGATTCTCTCAGATCGCGTCTTTGCTCATGAACACTGCGTTATTGTCACTCGTGTGAACAGGCACCGATTTGCCTGTGATTTCACAAAACCTTTAAACGATCTCATGCATATGATTTGTCATCATAGGAGCATCAGCCGCTGCAGTAAATGTGGTGTGAAGTTGACATAGTCCTTTTATGTTTAACCGTTTTAAATGCACATTGCCCGTCGTGCACAGTTGACCTGAAGCCACCATGGTGGTGGTGCCACCGGCTTTGGCCCGTCATCGCTATATTTAGGGCCCAAGCGAAAATTCGCGCAGGGCCCTCTTGTTCTTCTAAGGATTATTAGGGCCCAAGCGAAAATTCGCGCAGGGCCCTCTTGTTCTTCTAAGGATTATTATTAATTTTTTTTTTTTTTTTTTTTTTTCCGTCTTCCGGGGCTTTTTGGGGGCCTTAACATGCTCAAAAACTCTTGAAAATTGGCACACACATTGGAATCCGCGGCCATTAGGACGCCGGAGAGGCTGGTACCCGGGCGTGGCAGGGGGGCTCGACAGCGCCACCTTGAAAAAAGTCTGAAAATTTGGTCCATATATTAAACATGCTTGCACGTATTAGTATGAAACTCGGTACACATATAGACCTCATCGGGCCGAACAACTTTCGCGCTCTAAGTTAATCGCCACGCCAACAGGAAGTCAGCTATTAAGGGTTGTTTGAAAAACGCATGCTCTGGAATTTGATATACTCCTCCTAGACGATTAATCCGATCGCCACCAAACTCGGTCAGCATGAAGTCAAGACACTGATGATTAAAAATTGCCAGGGGATTTTTGATATCTCGAACGGTTTGGCCGTGGCGAGGCAACGAATTTATGGCGAGAAAAAGGAAACAGGAAATGTGTTATAACGTCTTAATACATATATTGATCTTTATGAAACTTCACGAGTGTGTTCGTTATAGGAGTCTGATCACATGGATGTGACTATTGTGAGTCAAAGTTATAGCGCCACCAACTGGCAGCAGGAAGTGTATCACTTTTTGAAATGTTTTGAGATCACCCTCTTATTTTTACCTGATTTGCTTCAAACTTCATCAGTGTAATGTCAATACACAGCAGATGTAGGCCTATGACAGGATTTTTGATATTTGAAATATTGTTGCCATGGCAACAGGTCAAACTGTAATAATATTCTTGAGTGTTTTTGAGGCTCTTAACATGCTTCAAATTGCATGAAACTCGACACACACATCAATATTGTCAACCAGTAGACATGGACAAAGCCATAGAAATGGGCGTGGTGGAGGGGCTCAGTAGCGCCACCTTTTGACAAAAGTGGGGGTTAGTTTTTCCTACAGTCACCAAACTCGGTACACATATTATTCTCATCAAGCCGGACAATTTTCTAATTTACATTCATTAGCTCCGACCAACAGGAAGTCAGCTATTTTGGTTTGAATGTTAATTTTTTGAAAAAACAGGCTATGAATTTTATACTACTACTCCTACAGGGTTTATCCAATTTACACCAAGCTTTTTTTAACTTGTTGCTAACACATTGAAGTTGTTTAACACTAGAAGTCCCAGAGATTTGTAACCCTCCTTTAGCCAAGTGGATGCTAACTGGCTAGTCTTTTGGCTATCATTAGCATCAATTCATGTGTAAATATGGTCATTACCTGAGCAATCTGCAGGGGGGTTGGGGGTGTGTGTTTGAATGGTTGCTGGTGGCTTGTTTGTATGTGTGGGGGAGGGAGGGCTGCTAAAAGCGGAGAACTTGATTGACTATGGGCCGGTTTCAGAAAGGAGGTTAAGTGAAAACTTTGAGCATGTTAACCCTGAAATGAGGGAGTGCAAGTGATGTTTAAAAAGTTAACTCACTCATTCACACTGCAAAAATGCTTTTCATACTAAGTATTTTTTTATCCTATTTCAAGTAAATTAAAAAAAAAAAAATCTTAAATCAAGATGGATTTTCTATATGAGAAAATTATATATGATATTTAGTCTTGTTTCCTGGGGGGATCTAAATTAAGTACATTTTACTTAAGTAAAATGATCAATATCTGCCAGCGTGGTAATAGAAATAATCTTAATGCAAACGGAAAGTGTTGGAGTGTCTACCCAGGTGAAAAAACGTGCAGTAAAATACACTTTATTTTAGTACACTTTTACACTAATGTACAGTGCTCTATTTCCATGCACTTATTTTGTACTTAATATACTAAAAGCTCTTCTTTAGTACTTCTTAAGATAATCTTAAGAACATCTAAGTGTACTCAACTGTGCTATTTTGAGACACCATGAATTTGAACTAAAATGTGCTTTTAACATACTATCTCTGTATAGAAAAATGTATTTAGTTACCACTTGTAGTACACTTGAACCCATCTTTCAAACACTTTTAAAAATGGACTTATGATGTATTTCAAATATAATATTAATATATAATGAATATATACAAAATGTATTTATAATATATTGCCAGGCAGTGCCAGGATTGTGAGTGATTGCTGGAATGTACTCACTCACTTTTTAATATTATTTGTAAATATGTGTATAAATGGTTGGTTTCTTTATTTTATTTTGTACTATTTTTATCAATAGATCTCAGCAACAAAGGAAAACATGTGTGTTGATTTCTCCCTAAGATGGCAAAGTGAAACACAAGTTTCCTTGAAGTGGCTCAGCATGGCCCCACATTGTTTACATAACAAAAGCAACTGTTCACAGCTGATTAAGGATATTAGCCTAAAGCCTTCCAGCCCATCGGCTGTCCTGCGGGTTTTATAGGTAGAAAAGCCAAATGGCTGCTCTCTGGGACTTCTAGTGTTAATTGCAAACGGATTTTGGATATCTCAAACGGTTTGGCCGTGGCGAGGCAACGAATTTATGGCAAGAAAAGGGAAACAAAGTGTTATAACTTCTGCATACATTAATTGATTTTGATGAAACTTTGGCTTAGTCTTCGTTGTACAAGGCTGATCACATGGATTTGACTATTGTGATTCAAAGTCATAGCGCCACCAACTGGAAGCAGAAAATGTGTCACTTTCAGCATACATTGAGATCACCCTCTTATTTTTACCTGATTTGCTTCAAAATTCATCAGAATAATGTTAAAACTTGGCACATGTAATCCTTTGAAAATGGGCAGGGAGGAGGGGCTCTATAGCGGCACCTTGTAGTGCAGTAAATGTGGAGTGAATTTGACATAGTCCTTTGATGTTTAACCGTTTTAAGTGCCTATTGCCCGCTGTGCACAGTTGCCCTGAAGCCACCGGGGTGGCGGTGCCACCGGGCTTGGGCCCGCCAGCGCTGCTCGCAGCTATATTTAGGGCCCAAGCGAAAATTCGCGCAGGGCCCTCTTGTTCTTCTAAGGATTATTATTATTTTATTTATTTTTTTTTTTTTTATTTTTTTTTTCCGTCTTCCGGGGCTTTTTGGGGGCCTTAACATGCTCAAAAACTCTTGAAAATTGGCACACACATTGGAATCCGCGGCCATTAGGACGCCGGAGAGGCTGGTACCCGGGCGTGGCAGGGGGGCTCGACAGCGCCCCCTTGAAAAAAGTCTGAAAATTTGGTCCATATATTAAACATGCTTGCACGTATTAGTATGAAACTCGGTACACATATAGACCTCATCGGGCCGAACAACTTTCGCGCTCTAAGTTAATCGCCACGCCAACAGGAAGTCAGCTATTAAGGGTTGTTTGAAAAACGCATGCTCTGGAATTTGATATACTCCTCCTAGACGATTAATCCGATCGCCACCAAACTCGGTCAGCATGAAGTCAAGACACTGATGATTAAAAATTGCCAGGGGATTTTTGATATCTCGAACGGTTTGGCCGTGGCGAGGCAACGAATTTATGGCGAGAAAAAGGAAACAGGAAATGTGTTATAACGTCTTAATACATATATTGATCTTTATGAAACTTCACGAGTGCGTTTGTTATAGGAGTCTGATCACATGGATGTGACTATTGTGAGTCAAAGTTATAGCGCCACCAACTGGCAGCAGGAAGTGTATCACTTTTTGAAATGTTTTGAGATCACCCTCTTATTTTTACCTGATTTGCTTCAAACTTCATCAGTGTAATGTCAATACACAGCAGATGTAGACCTATGACAGGATTTTTGATATTTGAAATATTGTTGCCATGGCAACAGGTCAAACTGTTATAATATTCTTGAGTGTTTTTGAGGCTCTTAACATGCTTCAAATTGCATGAAACTCGACACACACATCAATATTGTCAACCAGTAGACATGGACAAAGCCATAGAAATGGGCGTGGTGGAGGGGCTCAGTAGCGCCACCTTTTGACAAAAGTGGGGGTTAGTTTTTCCTACAGTCACCAAACTCGGTACACATATTATTCTCATCAAGCCGGACAATTTTCTAATTTACATTCATTAGCTCCGACCAACAGGAAGTCAGCTATTTTGGTTTGAATGTTAATTTTTTGAAAAAACAGGCTATGAATTTTATACTACTACTCCTACAGGGTTTATCCAATTTACACCAAGCTTTTTTTAACTTGTTGCGAACACATTGAAGTTGTTTAATTGCAAACGGATTTTGGATATCTCAAACGGTTTGGCCGTGGCGAGGCAACGAATTTATGGCGAGAAAAGGGAAACAGGAAATGTGTTATAACTTCTGCATACATTGATTGATGTTTATGAAACTTCAGGAGTGTGTTGGTTGTAGTAGTCTGATCACATGGATGTAACTATTGTGAGTCAAAGTTATAGCGCCACCAAATGGCAGCAAGAAGTGTATCACTTTTAAAATGCTTTGAGATCACCCTCTTATTTTTACCTGATTTGCTTCAAACTTCATCAGTGTAATGTCAATACACAGCAGATGTAGACCTATGACAGGATTTTTGATATTTGAAATATTGTTGCCATGGCAACAGGTCAAACTGTAATAATATTCTTGAGTGTTTTTGAGGCTCTTAACATGCTTCAAATTGCATGAAACTCGACACACACATCAATATTGTCAACCAGTAGACATGGACAAAGCCATAGAAATGGGCGTGGTGGAGGGGCTCAGTAGCGCCACCTTTTGACAAAAGTGGGGGGGTTAGTTTTTCCTACAGTCACCAAACTCGGTACACATATTATTCTCATCAAGCCGGACAATTTTCTAATTTACATTCATTAGCTCCGACCAACAGGAAGTCAGCTATTTTGGTTTGAATGTTAATTTTTTGAAAAAACAGGCTATGAATTTTATACTACTACTCCTACAGGGTTTATCCAATTTACACCAAGCTTTTTTTAACTTGTTGCTAACACATTGAAGTTGTTTAATTGCAAACGGATTTTGGATATCTCAAACGGTTTGGCCGTGGCGAGGCAACGAATTTATGGCAAGAAAAGGGAAACAAAGTGTTATAACTTCTGCATACATTAATTGATTTTGATGAAACTTTGGCTTAGTCTTCGTTGTACAAGGCTGATCACATGGATTTGACTATTGTGATTCAAAGTCATAGCGCCACCAACTGGAAGCAGAAAATGTGTCACTTTCAGCATACATTGAGATCACCCTCTTATTTTTACCTGATTTGCTTCAAAATTCATCAGAATAATGTTAAAACTTGGCACATGTAATCCTTTGAAAATGGGCAGGTAGGAGGGGCTCTATAACGGCACCTTGTAGTGCAGTAAATGTGGAGTGAATTTGACATAGTCCTTTGATGTTTAACCGTTTTAAGTGCCTATTGCCCGCTGTGCACAGTTGCCCTGAAGCCACCGGGGTGGCGGTGCCACCGGGCTTGGGCCCGCCATCGCTGCTCGCAGCTATATTTTTCTTTAGGATTATTATTATTATTTTTTTTTCTAAGTTTTGGGGGTTTTTGGGGCCCTTAACATGCTCAAAAACTCTTGATATTTTGCACACGGATCAGAACCCGCGGCCATGACAGCCGTAGAAAAGCTGGTACCCGGGCGTGGCAGAGGGGCTCGACAGCGCCCCCTTGAATTGGGTCAGAAAACGTGGTCCATATATCAAACACTCTTGCACATACAAGTATAAAACTCTGTACACATATAGACTTTATCGGGCCAAACAACTTTCGTACTCTAAGTTATACGTCACCTCAACAGGAAGTCAGCTATTATGGGTTGTTTGAAAAACGCATGCTCTGGAATTTGATATACTCCTCCTAGGCAATTAATCCGATCGCCACCAAACTCGGTCAGCATGAAGTCAAGACATTGATGATGAAAAATTGCCAGCGGATTTTTGATATCTCGAACGGTTTGGCTGCGGCGAGGCAACGAATTTATGGCGAGAAAAGGGAAACAGGAAATGTATTATAACTTCTACATACATATATTGATCTTTATGAAACTTCACGAGTGTGTTGGTTGTAATAGTCAGATCACATGGATGTGACTATTGTGAGTCAAAGTTATACTGCCACCAACTGGCAGCAGGAAGCGTGTCACTTTCAAAATGCTTTGAGATCACCATTTTATTTTTATCCGATTTGCTTCAAACTTCATCACAATAATGTCAAAACATGGCAGATGTAGACCTGTTACTGCATTTGTCATATCTTAAATATTGTTGCCATGGCAACACGTCAAACTTTCATAATATTCTTGGGATTTTTTGAGGCTCTTAACATGCTTCAATTTGGATGAAAGTCGACACACACATCAATATTGTCATACAGTAGACATGGGCAAAGCCTTAGAAACGGGCAGAGAGCAGGGCCTATATAGCGCCACCTTTTGACTAAAGTCGGGGGGTTAGTTTAATCTACAGTCACCAAACTCAGCATACATATTGATCTCATCAAGACTGATAACTTTCTAATTTACAGTCATTAGCTCAGACCAACAGGAAGTCAGATATTTTTGTTTGAATGTGGATTTATCACGCACACACATAGGCATAGGCACTCTCTCTATGTGCAACTCACATTCCCCCCTCCTCTCCCCCTGACACCCTCACACCAGTGTGTGTGTGTTTGAATGAGAGAGAGAGAGAGAGAGAGAGAGAGAGAGTTTTGCAGACTTATTTTATTCTCAGACTCAAACACACCTGAAGCAGCTAATCAAGCCAGTGCATTTGTAGGCCACTGACAACATAGTATTACATTATTAGTTTTATAATTAGGTTAATTAAAACATAAGAACACGCTGCAAATGATAAATTCACACTAATTTGAAATTGAACTATAACACTATATCCCTATTGGTACAGGAATAGTTTTCTAAATAATTTTCTAAAATAATTTTTTAATTCATTATTTATTGATATAATTCACATTTATTAAAATAAAATTTCACATGATTATAAAAGTGGCTGTTTAAAATAAACTTGCATAAGTGAGCAGGAAAATCTAGACATGTAGCTTACTATTTCCTGAGACTGACATTAAAATTGTCTTTGCAGGTTCTGTGATTTGGTTACATTTATTTATTTTATTTTATTTTTTATTTTTTTCATTGTATACCACATATATTGAAATTAAATGAAACATGCTTTTGGTGCATAAGATTGGTGCACAAATAACAGCTCAGGGAGGTCAAAAAACACATGAAGAGAAGTGTGAGGACTGGTTTGTAAATAATGTAATACTTAATTTAATGAAAATTAATTTCATAGAAATGAAAAATTGATAATTAATAAAGTATGAAAACACAATTATTAAACACATTAAAGATATGCTTATAAATCAAGAACAAAGCATTTATAGCTGTATTTATAAACTGCTTACTAATGTCTATCAATGCTTTATAAATGATGAATTGACTATTTACTAATACTTAACTAATGCTTCTGTAACACCACGCCAGCAGAGGGAGCCCTCGCCCGAATACTGACTGTGTGCCGCTCCCTCTGCTTCACCTGTCACTTCCTGTTTGTTGGACATTTAAGCATGGCATCCACCATTGTTACCTCGCGAAGTATTGCCAGCCTGTCTGCCTTACCGAGCGTTATTCCCATTGCCATTGTCTGCCTTCTTGTGTATGATCATTGCCTGTTCTTCCCGTTCTCTGTCTTTTGGATTGCCCTCTGTTCTGTTGCCTGGATTGGACTGCCTACCTGTGTATGTACCCCTGCCTGTTTAACGTTTCTGATTTACTGCTTGCTGTTCTGGATTTGTTTGCTGTGGATTTTATTAAAACACTGCACATGGATTCTAACGCCGCCTCAGCGTCCTTACATAATACTTCGCCTCCGAAGAATCCAGCAGATGTTATGAATCTACAGGCCGCGTTTGCTTATCAAAGCGACGTTCTCAAGGAGTTCCGTGATCAACTGGCTAAAGCACAAGCAGCTAATGACTACCTCACTCAGTATCTACGATCGTTACCACCACCTACGGCCACGAAGGTAAACTTTGCACTTCCAGATAAATTCAACGGTTCTGCTGAGCAATGTAAGGGTTTCATTTGCCAAGTTGAGATATATTTCATGAATCAAGGGAGCTGCTTTGACTCTGATGAGAAAAGGTGCGCTTTCCTCATGTCATTGTTAACGGGCAAAGCGATCGAGTGGGCCGCAGCTGTTTGGGAAACTGACCGTTTGTTCCAAACATCCTATCCTTATTTCGTAAAACAACTCAGAGATGTGTTTGAATACCCAGCAGGGGGTAAGGATGTTTCCACTCGTTTGATGCAACTGACTCAAGGCCGCAAATCTGCCGCTGAACACGCTATTGAGTTTAGAACGATTGCTGCTCAGAGTGGTTGGAACGACGTGTCACTCAAGGCCATGTTTCGTCGCAGTTTGAATATGGAGTTACAGGCAGAGCTTGCTTGTAAGGGTGAGGATCATTCCTTTTCTGATTATGTCACATTAGCCATCAAGATCGATAATCTCATGCGTACTCATCGCCCCCGAAACAAGTCAACTGGAGCCATGTATGTCCCTCAAGTTACCAATATCTCCGAATCAAGCCACGCCAATGATCATACTGGTTCTGAGCCCATGCAGCTAGGAGTTACAAATCTGTCATCTGAAGAAAGGTCGAGAAGATTCCTTCAGAATTTGTGTTTTTACTGTGGTGAAGCAGGCCACCGCAATGCAGGTTGTCCACTCAAGGCCCGGAGAGACTTCAATGACAACAGCCGGGTGAGTGTTGATCACATTCCTGTTACCAATGCTAAGAACCTCACTACCATTGTCAAGATAACTACTGAAAATGACTCATTTGAATTCACAGCGCTGATTGACTCTGGCTCAGCACTGAACATCATTCATCAAGACCTCATTACAACATTCAACATTCCTGTACAACAATGTGATCCTCCTATCAAGGTGAACGCTGTAAATAACAAACCCATTGGAAGCGGCATCACTCAACTAACTCAGCCCATGAAGATGCAAGTAGGTCTATTTCACCAAGAAACCATTACCTTCTATGTCATTGACTCCCCATGCCATGAAATCATCCTCGGATACCCCTGGCTAGCTACTCACGACCCAGTCATCTCTTGGCAGATTGGTGAGATCATACAGTGGTCACAATTCTGTTTTTCCAAGTGTCTTGATAATGTCATCTCCAAGCCTTGTCTTACCACCAGCATTGAAAGTCCAGAGAGTGAGCCTGTAGCAATACCATCCTGTTATCAAGACCTTCAAGAAGTGTTCAGTAAAACCAAAGCCACACAACTGCCACCACATCGTCCTTGGGATTGCGCCATTGATCTCCTACCGAACGCCATGCCACCCAAAAGTAAAGTCTATCCACTGTCACGTCCAGAGAGTCAAGCTATGGAGGCTTACGTCGAGGAAGCTCTCAGCTCTGGTTTCATCCGTCCGTCCACTTCCCCAGCCGCGGCAGGATTCTTCTTCGTGGAAAAGAAGGATGGAGGACTACGCCCATGCATCGATTATCGAGGTTTGAACAATGTCACAGTCAAGTTTCGTTATCCATTACCACTAGTCCCTGCAGCACTTGAACAACTCAGAGAAGCGAGAATTTACACCAAGTTAGATTTGAGAAGTGCATATAACCTCATTAGAATCAAGGAAGGTGATGAATGGAAGACTGCATTCCTGACCACTAGGGGGCACTATGAGTACCAGGTTATGCCGTATGGCCTGGCCAATGCACCTGCTGTATTTCAGTCTTTCATTAACGAAATTTTCAGAGATGTCTTGAACAAATATGTAGTGGCCTACATCGACGATATCTTGATCTATTCCAAGTCTGAAGAGGAACACAAGGGTCATGTCCGAACTGTACTTACCAGGCTATTAGAGAACCAACTGTATGTCAAGGCAGAAAAATGTGAATTCCATGTCCAACGAACATCTTTCCTAGGCTACAACGTCAGCCATCAAGGGGTGGAAATGGATAAATCTAAGATCACGGCAGTCACCGAATGGCCCCAACCTACTTCGGTCAAGGAGCTTCAGCGATTCCTAGGATTTGCAAATTTCTACCGACGTTTCATACGTAACTACAGCATTAAAGCAGCACCTCTGACTTCCCTAATAAAAGGTAAACCGTCAAAGTTGAAATGGACTGATCATGCTACACAGGCATTCTCTAACCTCAAGAACAGCTTTACCACTGCACCAATCCTGAAACACCCAGATCCCAACTTACCATTCATAGTGGAAGTAGATGCCTCTGACTGCGGAATAGGTGCAGTGCTCTCACAACGCCACAGGCAACCAGGCAAGCTTTTTCCCTGTGCTTACTTTTCTAGAAAACTCACGGACGCTGAGCGTAACTACGATGTTGGAAACAAGGAGCTACTGGCTATGAAGGCAGCCATTGAAGAATGGAGACACTGGTTGGAGGGCTCCACTCACCCCTTCCAGGTAATCACTGATCACAAAAACCTTGAGTACATCAAGAGTGCTAAAAGATTAAATCCTCGCCAGGCTCGCTGGTCCTTGTTTTTTACCAGATTTCAATTCACCGTAACCTACCGTCCTGGTAGTAAAAATAGCAAGGCAGATGCTCTTTCCAGGAGACATGACCATCCACTGGCGGACCATCAACCTGAATCCATCCTACCACCGTCTATCATCATAGCACCAGTCACATGGGACTTGATGGAGGAAATTCAAAGGGAACAACGCAACGAACCCGCACCCCAGGGCTGTCCTGCTAACAAGCAATATGTTCCTTCCAGGCTACGACTACGAGTCATGCAGTGGGTCCATACGTCACTCTGTTCTGGGCATCCAGGTATCTCACGCACACTACATCTCACACAAAATTCATTCTGGTGGCCGTCTATGATTAAAGATGTAGCAACCTATGTCAAGTCATGTTCTGTATGTGCACAGTCAAAAACCCCAAAAGAACTACCATCTGGCTTACTACAACCCTTACCCATACCTCAGAGACCTTGGTCACACCTATCAGTAGACTTTGTTACCGACCTACCCCCGTCTGATGGATTTACCACAATCCTAGTAATCATTGACCGTTTCTCTAAGGCTTGTAGACTCATTCCTCTAAAAGGTCTCCCCACAGCTATGGACACTGCTCAAGCGATGTTTCACCACGTCTTCAGGATTTACGGTATCCCCGAAGACATTGTTACAGACCGAGGAACCCAGTTCACCTCCCAGGTATGGAAAGCATTCTGTAAGCAATTGGACATTAATGTCAGTTTGACTTCAGGTTACCATCCGGAATCGAACGGGCAAGTGGAGAGGCTGAATCAGGAGATTGGCAGATACCTCAGGACATACTGTGGACGTGAGCAGCATCGGTGGTCAGAATTTCTACCCTGGGCAGAGTATGCGCAAAACTCATTGAGGCACTCATCCACTGGTCTTACACCGTTCCAATGCGTGCTAGGATACCAACCCCCCATGTTCCCGTGGTCTGGAGAACCGTCACTTGTATCTGCAGTCGATGACTGGATTCGCCGTAGTGAGAGAGTGTGGGACAGCGCTCATGTACGTCTGCAAAGAGCTGTCAGGAATCAGGAGATTCAAGCTAATCGACGACGACACCCACACCCTCCCTACCAACCTGGACAAAGGGTCTGGCTCTCCACACGGGACCTCAAGTTACGGCTGCCCAGCAGGAAGCTCAGTCCACGGTACGTAGGCCCATTTAAAATCTTAAGACAGATTAATGCGGTCACTTATGAACTCGAGCTTCCTGTTAATTATCGCATCTCTCCCTCCTTCCATGCTTCTCTTCTGAAACCGTTCCACCCGGATGCTGACCCCAATGTCGAAAACCGGGAGCCACCTCCACCGCTGGACATTGATGGAACCCCGGCATATGCGGTAAGGGAGTTGTTGGACTCCAGACGGAGACAGGGTCAGCTCCAATACTTGGTGGACTGGGAGGGATACGGACCAGAGGAGAGATCATGGGTAACGGCCCACGACATCCTGGATCCTTCATTAATTGAGGAATTTCATCGAGCCAGACCCGATCGTCCAGCACCACGACCACGGGGACGTCCTCGCAGAGCGCCAGGAGTCGCTCGTAGGGGGGGATTCTGTAACACCACGCCAGCAGAGGGAGCCCTCGCCCGAATACTGACTGTGTGCCGCTCCCTCTGCTTCACCTGTCACTTCCTGTTTGTTGGACATTTAAGCATGGCATCCACCATTGTTACCTCGCGAAGTATTGCCAGCCTGTCTGCCTTACCGAGCGTTATTCCCATTGCCATTGTCTGCCTTCTTGTGTATGATCATTGCCTGTTCTTCCCGTTCTCTGTCTTTTGGATTGCCCTCTGTTCTGTTGCCTGGATTGGACTGCCTACCTGTGTATGTACCCCTGCCTGTTTAACGTTTCTGATTTACTGCTTGCTGTTCTGGATTTGTTTGCTGTGGATTTTATTAAAACACTGCACATGGATTCTAACGCCGCCTCAGCGTCCTTACAGCTTCACAGTGTGCAGTTATTATAAAGTGTTACCAAATTTTTAAATTCATTATTTATTGACATGATTTAAATTTATTAAAAACCCCTGTTTCAGTAAAAATTCACATGATTATAAAAGTTTCTGTTTAAAATAAAACTTACATAAGTGAGCAGAAAAATCTAGACATTTACCTTATTATTACCTGAGACTGACATTAAAATTGTCTTGGCAGGTTCTGAGATTTGGCTCTATTTATTTTTTTTTTCATTTTATTTTTTATCTTATACCACACATATTAAAATTAAATTAAAGCATGCTTTTGGTGCATAAGATTGGTGCACAAACAACAGCTAGGGAGGTCAAAAAACACATGAAGAGAAGAGTGAGGATTATACAACATCAGCAACCACAGACATTCACATTAAGGCTGGATTATTTTTTTCAGACAGCATAATTTTCAAAGTAGTCGGGTCATTGTTCTTTTCACACTGCATGACTATCTCGGCCAGCATTCAGTCGCTGCTGTGTTCAAACTGCACGATGGATCGGAGACAGAAGGTTTCACACTGCATGACTTTACAACAGGAAGAATTGCAGACAACTCTGTCTGGCACGCAAACTATGTTTCACAACCAAACACACGGGAGATGTGACAAGAAAACGTGATATCATGCGTGCAAGAGTTCTGATGTGAGACTGGGTTTATTATTAAAAATGGTAGCCCGCAAGAAGCTTGCAATACGAATTGCCTGTGCGCTGATTTGCAGCGAAAACAAGAAAAAGAAAAGAAGAATATGGAGGAGGAAAGGGTTGGGGAGACTGTGGATTGTGTGTTCTGCATCGAGAGTTGGAGGTAAATACATAACTTTTCAATGTGCTGCTGTTGCAGATGATCAAGAAAATGTTTGTGCTTTGTTTCTGTTTGATAGAATTGTAATGTTTGTGTACAAAGCTATGCTTGCTGATATTGTGGTCTATAACTCCCCGCTGCTCTGTATCTTGCTCTCTCATTGGCTGTCAGTCATTGCCAATGTAGTTTTCAGTCAGAACACTTTTCACACAGCAGGATTTTGAATCGCCGTCAGGTCTAGATATTTAGCGTGCCAAATATCTCACAGGCATCAGCGACTCGTTGCCGATTCTCTCAGATCGCGTCTTTGCTCATGAACACTGCGTTATTGTCACTCGTGTGAACAGGCACCGATTTGCCTGTGATTTCACAAAACCTTTAAACGATCTCATGCATATGATTTGTCATCATAGGAGCATCAGCCGCTGCAGTAAATGTGGTGTGAAGTTGACATAGTCCTTTTATGTTTAACCGTTTTAAATGCACATTGCCCGTCGTGCACAGTTGACCTGAAGCCACCATGGTGGTGGTGCCACCGGCTTTGGCCCGTCATCGCTATATTTAGGGCCCAAGCGAAAATTCGCGCAGGGCCCTCTTGTTCTTCTAAGGATTATTAGGGCCCAAGCGAAAATTCGCGCAGGGCCCTCTTGTTCTTCTAAGGATTATTATTAATTTTTTTTTTTTTTTTTTTTTTCCGTCTTCCGGGGCTTTTTGGGGGCCTTAACATGCTCAAAAACTCTTGAAAATTGGCACACACATTGGAATCCGCGGCCATTAGGACGCCGGAGAGGCTGGTACCCGGGCGTGGCAGGGGGGCTCGACAGCGCCACCTTGAAAAAAGTCTGAAAATTTGGTCCATATATTAAACATGCTTGCACGTATTAGTATGAAACTCGGTACACATATAGACCTCATCGGGCCGAACAACTTTCGCGCTCTAAGTTAATCGCCACGCCAACAGGAAGTCAGCTATTAAGGGTTGTTTGAAAAACGCATGCTCTGGAATTTGATATACTCCTCCTAGACGATTAATCCGATCGCCACCAAACTCGGTCAGCATGAAGTCAAGACACTGATGATTAAAAATTGCCAGGGGATTTTTGATATCTCGAACGGTTTGGCCGTGGCGAGGCAACGAATTTATGGCGAGAAAAAGGAAACAGGAAATGTGTTATAACGTCTTAATACATATATTGATCTTTATGAAACTTCACGAGTGTGTTCGTTATAGGAGTCTGATCACATGGATGTGACTATTGTGAGTCAAAGTTATAGCGCCACCAACTGGCAGCAGGAAGTGTATCACTTTTTGAAATGTTTTGAGATCACCCTCTTATTTTTACCTGATTTGCTTCAAACTTCATCAGTGTAATGTCAATACACAGCAGATGTAGGCCTATGACAGGATTTTTGATATTTGAAATATTGTTGCCATGGCAACAGGTCAAACTGTAATAATATTCTTGAGTGTTTTTGAGGCTCTTAACATGCTTCAAATTGCATGAAACTCGACACACACATCAATATTGTCAACCAGTAGACATGGACAAAGCCATAGAAATGGGCGTGGTGGAGGGGCTCAGTAGCGCCACCTTTTGACAAAAGTGGGGGGGTTAGTTTTTCCTACAGTCACCAAACTCGGTACACATATTATTCTCATCAAGCCGGACAATTTTCTAATTTACATTCATTAGCTCCGACCAACAGGAAGTCAGCTATTTTGGTTTGAATGTTAATTTTTTGAAAAAACAGGCTATGAATTTTATACTACTACTCCTACAGGGTTTATCCAATTTACACCAAGCTTTTTTTAACTTGTTGCTAACACATTGAAGTTGTTTAACACTAGAAGTCCCAGAGATTTGTAACCCTCCTTTAGCCAAGTGGATGCTAACTGGCTAGTCTTTTGGCTATCATTAGCATCAATTCATGTGTAAATATGGTCATTACCTGAGCAATCTGCAGGGGGGTTGGGGGTGTGTGTTTGAATGGTTGCTGGTGGCTTGTTTGTATGTGTGGGGGAGGGAGGGCTGCTAAAAGCGGAGAACTTGATTGACTATGGGCCGGTTTCAGAAAGGAGGTTAAGTGAAAACTTTGAGCATGTTAACCCTGAAATGAGGGAGTGCAAGTGATGTTTAAAAAGTTAACTCACTCATTCACACTGCAAAAATGCTTTTCATACTAAGTATTTTTTTATCCTATTTCAAGTAAATTAAAAAAAAAAATCTTAAATCAAGATGGATTTTCTATATGAGAAAATTATATATGATATTTAGTCTTGTTTCCTGGGGGGATCTAAATTAAGTACATTTTACTTAAGTAAAATGATCAATATCTGCCAGCGTGGTAATAGAAATAATCTTAATGCAAACGGAAAGTGTTGGAGTGTCTACCCAGGTGAAAAAACGTGCAGTAAAATACACTTTATTTTAGTACACTTTTACACTAATGTACAGTGCTCTATTTCCATGCACTTATTTTGTACTTAATATACTAAAAGCTCTTCTTTAGTACTTCTTAAGATAATCTTAAGAACATCTAAGTGTACTCAACTGTGCTATTTTGAGACACCATGAATTTGAACTAAAATGTGCTTTTAACATACTATCTCTGTATAGAAAAATGTATTTAGTTACCACTTGTAGTACACTTGAACCCATCTTTCAAACACTTTTAAAAATGGACTTATGATGTATTTCAAATATAATATTAATATATAATGAATATATACAAAATGTATTTATAATATATTGCCAGGCAGTGCCAGGATTGTGAGTGATTGCTGGAATGTACTCACTCACTTTTTAATATTATTTGTAAATATGTGTATAAATGGTTGGTTTCTTTATTTTATTTTGTACTATTTTTATCAATAGATCTCAGCAACAAAGGAAAACATGTGTGTTGATTTCTCCCTAAGATGGCAAAGTGAAACACAAGTTTCCTTGAAGTGGCTCAGCATGGCCCCACATTGTTTACATAACAAAAGCAACTGTTCACAGCTGATTAAGGATATTAGCCTAAAGCCTTCCAGCCCATCGGCTGTCCTGCGGGTTTTATAGGTAGAAAAGCCAAATGGCTGCTCTCTGGGACTTCTAGTGTTAATTGCAAACGGATTTTGGATATCTCAAACGGTTTGGCCGTGGCGAGGCAACGAATTTATGGCAAGAAAAGGGAAACAAAGTGTTATAACTTCTGCATACATTAATTGATTTTGATGAAACTTTGGCTTAGTCTTCGTTGTACAAGGCTGATCACATGGATTTGACTATTGTGATTCAAAGTCATAGCGCCACCAACTGGAAGCAGAAAATGTGTCACTTTCAGCATACATTGAGATCACCCTCTTATTTTTACCTGATTTGCTTCAAAATTCATCAGAATAATGTTAAAACTTGGCACATGTAATCCTTTGAAAATGGGCAGGGAGGAGGGGCTCTATAGCGGCACCTTGTAGTGCAGTAAATGTGGAGTGAATTTGACATAGTCCTTTGATGTTTAACCGTTTTAAGTGCCTATTGCCCGCTGTGCACAGTTGCCCTGAAGCCACCGGGGTGGCGGTGCCACCGGGCTTGGGCCCGCCAGCGCTGCTCGCAGCTATATTTAGGGCCCAAGCGAAAATTCGCGCAGGGCCCTCTTGTTCTTCTAAGGATTATTATTATTTTATTTATTTATTTTTTTTTTTTTTTTTTTCCGTCTTCCGGGGCTTTTTGGGGGCCTTAACATGCTCAAAAACTCTTGAAAATTGGCACACACATTGGAATCCGCGGCCATTAGGACGCCGGAGAGGCTGGTACCCGGGCGTGGCAGGGGGGCTCGACAGCGCCCCCTTGAAAAAAGTCTGAAAATTTGGTCCATATATTAAACATGCTTGCACGTATTAGTATGAAACTCGGTACACATATAGACCTCATCGGGCCGAACAACTTTCGCGCTCTAAGTTAATCGCCACGCCAACAGGAAGTCAGCTATTAAGGGTTGTTTGAAAAACGCATGCTCTGGAATTTGATATACTCCTCCTAGACGATTAATCCGATCGCCACCAAACTCGGTCAGCATGAAGTCAAGACACTGATGATTAAAAATTGCCAGGGGATTTTTGATATCTCGAACGGTTTGGCCGTGGCGAGGCAACGAATTTATGGCGAGAAAAAGGAAACAGGAAATGTGTTATAACGTCTTAATACATATATTGATCTTTATGAAACTTCACGAGTG
Source organism: Chanodichthys erythropterus (assembly GCF_024489055.1). Lineage (NCBI taxonomy): Eukaryota > Metazoa > Chordata > Actinopteri > Cypriniformes > Xenocyprididae > Chanodichthys > Chanodichthys erythropterus. Next base: position 42,535,859 of record NC_090235.1, on the reverse strand, counting down.
CGTTTGTTATAGGAGTCTGATCACATGGATGTGACTATTGTGAGTCAAAGTTATAGCGCCACCAACTGGCAGCAGGAAGTGTATCACTTTTTGAAATGTTTTGAGATCACCCTCTTATTTTTACCTGATTTGCTTCAAACTTCATCAGTGTAATGTCAATACACAGCAGATGTAGACCTATGACAGGATTTTTGATATTTGAAATATTGTTGCCATGGCAACAGGTCAAACTGTTATAATATTCTTGAGTGTTTTTGAGGCTCTTAACATGCTTCAAATTGCATGAAACTCGACACACACATCAATATTGTCAACCAGTAGACATGGACAAAGCCATAGAAATGGGCGTGGTGGAGGGGCTCAGTAGCGCCACCTTTTGACAAAAGTGGGGGGGTTAGTTTTTCCTACAGTCACCAAACTCGGTACACATATTATTCTCATCAAGCCGGACAATTTTCTAATTTACATTCATTAGCTCCGACCAACAGGAAGTCAGCTATTTTGGTTTGAATGTTAATTTTTTGAAAAAACAGGCTATGAATTTTATACTACTACTCCTACAGGGTTTATCCAATTTACACCAAGCTTTTTTTAACTTGTTGCGAACACATTGAAGTTGTTTAATTGCAAACGGATTTTGGATATCTCAAACGGTTTGGCCGTGGCGAGGCAACGAATTTATGGCGAGAAAAGGGAAACAGGAAATGTGTTATAACTTCTGCATACATTGATTGATGTTTATGAAACTTCAGGAGTGTGTTGGTTGTAGTAGTCTGATCACATGGATGTAACTATTGTGAGTCAAAGTTATAGCGCCACCAAATGGCAGCAAGAAGTGTATCACTTTTAAAATGCTTTGAGATCACCCTCTTATTTTTACCTGATTTGCTTCAAACTTCATCAGTGTAATGTCAATACACAGCAGATGTAGACCTATGACAGGATTTTTGATATTTGAAATATTGTTGCCATGGCAACAGGTCAAACTGTAATAATATTCTTGAGTGTTTTTGAGGCTCTTAACATGCTTCAAATTGCATGAAACTCGACACACACATCAATATTGTCAACCAGTAGACATGGACAAAGCCATAGAAATGGGCGTGGTGGAGGGGCTCAGTAGCGCCACCTTTTGACAAAAGTGGGGGGGTTAGTTTTTCCTACAGTCACCAAACTCGGTACACATATTATTCTCATCAAGCCGGACAATTTTCTAATTTACATTCATTAGCTCCGACCAACAGGAAGTCAGCTATTTTGGTTTGAATGTTAATTTTTTGAAAAAACAGGCTATGAATTTTATACTACTACTCCTACAGGGTTTATCCAATTTACACCAAGCTTTTTTTAACTTGTTGCTAACACATTGAAGTTGTTTAATTGCAAACGGATTTTGGATATCTCAAACGGTTTGGCCGTGGCGAGGCAACGAATTTATGGCAAGAAAAGGGAAACAAAGTGTTATAACTTCTGCATACATTAATTGATTTTGATGAAACTTTGGCTTAGTCTTCGTTGTACAAGGCTGATCACATGGATTTGACTATTGTGATTCAAAGTCATAGCGCCACCAACTGGAAGCAGAAAATGTGTCACTTTCAGCATACATTGAGATCACCCTCTTATTTTTACCTGATTTGCTTCAAAATTCATCAGAATAATGTTAAAACTTGGCACATGTAATCCTTTGAAAATGGGCAGGTAGGAGGGGCTCTATAACGGCACCTTGTAGTGCAGTAAATGTGGAGTGAATTTGACATAGTCCTTTGATGTTTAACCGTTTTAAGTGCCTATTGCCCGCTGTGCACAGTTGCCCTGAAGCCACCGGGGTGGCGGTGCCACCGGGCTTGGGCCCGCCATCGCTGCTCGCAGCTATATTTTTCTTTAGGATTATTATTATTATTTTTTTTTCTAAGTTTTGGGGGTTTTTGGGGCCCTTAACATGCTCAAAAACTCTTGATATTTTGCACACGGATCAGAACCCGCGGCCATGACAGCCGTAGAAAAGCTGGTACCCGGGCGTGGCAGAGGGGCTCGACAGCGCCCCCTTGAATTGGGTCAGAAAACGTGGTCCATATATCAAACACTCTTGCACATACAAGTATAAAACTCTGTACACATATAGACTTTATCGGGCCAAACAACTTTCGTACTCTAAGTTATACGTCACCTCAACAGGAAGTCAGCTATTATGGGTTGTTTGAAAAACGCATGCTCTGGAATTTGATATACTCCTCCTAGGCAATTAATCCGATCGCCACCAAACTCGGTCAGCATGAAGTCAAGACATTGATGATGAAAAATTGCCAGCGGATTTTTGATATCTCGAACGGTTTGGCTGCGGCGAGGCAACGAATTTATGGCGAGAAAAGGGAAACAGGAAATGTATTATAACTTCTACATACATATATTGATCTTTATGAAACTTCACGAGTGTGTTGGTTGTAATAGTCAGATCACATGGATGTGACTATTGTGAGTCAAAGTTATACTGCCACCAACTGGCAGCAGGAAGCGTGTCACTTTCAAAATGCTTTGAGATCACCATTTTATTTTTATCCGATTTGCTTCAAACTTCATCACAATAATGTCAAAACATGGCAGATGTAGACCTGTTACTGCATTTGTCATATCTTAAATATTGTTGCCATGGCAACACGTCAAACTTTCATAATATTCTTGGGATTTTTTGAGGCTCTTAACATGCTTCAATTTGGATGAAAGTCGACACACACATCAATATTGTCATACAGTAGACATGGGCAAAGCCTTAGAAACGGGCAGAGAGCAGGGCCTATATAGCGCCACCTTTTGACTAAAGTCGGGGGGTTAGTTTAATCTACAGTCACCAAACTCAGCATACATATTGATCTCATCAAGACTGATAACTTTCTAATTTACAGTCATTAGCTCAGACCAACAGGAAGTCAGATATTTTTGTTTGAATGTGGATTTATCACGCACACACATAGGCATAGGCACTCTCTCTATGTGCAACTCACATTCCCCCCTCCTCTCCCCCTGACACCCTCACACCAGTGTGTGTGTGTTTGAATGAGAGAGAGAGAGAGAGAGAGAGAGAGAGAGTTTTGCAGACTTATTTTATTCTCAGACTCAAACACACCTGAAGCAGCTAATCAAGCCAGTGCATTTGTAGGCCACTGACAACATAGTATTACATTATTAGTTTTATAATTAGGTTAATTAAAACATAAGAACACGCTGCAAATGATAAATTCACACTAATTTGAAATTGAACTATAACACTATATCCCTATTGGTACAGGAATAGTTTTCTAAATAATTTTCTAAAATAATTTTTTAATTCATTATTTATTGATATAATTCACATTTATTAAAATAAAATTTCACATGATTATAAAAGTGGCTGTTTAAAATAAACTTGCATAAGTGAGCAGGAAAATCTAGACATGTAGCTTACTATTTCCTGAGACTGACATTAAAATTGTCTTTGCAGGTTCTGTGATTTGGTTACATTTATTTATTTTATTTTATTTTTTATTTTTTTCATTGTATACCACATATATTGAAATTAAATGAAACATGCTTTTGGTGCATAAGATTGGTGCACAAATAACAGCTCAGGGAGGTCAAAAAACACATGAAGAGAAGTGTGAGGACTGGTTTGTAAATAATGTAATACTTAATTTAATGAAAATTAATTTCATAGAAATGAAAAATTGATAATTAATAAAGTATGAAAACACAATTATTAAACACATTAAAGATATGCTTATAAATCAAGAACAAAGCATTTATAGCTGTATTTATAAACTGCTTACTAATGTCTATCAATGCTTTATAAATGATGAATTGACTATTTACTAATACTTAACTAATGCTTCTGTAACACCACGCCAGCAGAGGGAGCCCTCGCCCGAATACTGACTGTGTGCCGCTCCCTCTGCTTCACCTGTCACTTCCTGTTTGTTGGACATTTAAGCATGGCATCCACCATTGTTACCTCGCGAAGTATTGCCAGCCTGTCTGCCTTACCGAGCGTTATTCCCATTGCCATTGTCTGCCTTCTTGTGTATGATCATTGCCTGTTCTTCCCGTTCTCTGTCTTTTGGATTGCCCTCTGTTCTGTTGCCTGGATTGGACTGCCTACCTGTGTATGTACCCCTGCCTGTTTAACGTTTCTGATTTACTGCTTGCTGTTCTGGATTTGTTTGCTGTGGATTTTATTAAAACACTGCACATGGATTCTAACGCCGCCTCAGCGTCCTTACATAATACTTCGCCTCCGAAGAATCCAGCAGATGTTATGAATCTACAGGCCGCGTTTGCTTATCAAAGCGACGTTCTCAAGGAGTTCCGTGATCAACTGGCTAAAGCACAAGCAGCTAATGACTACCTCACTCAGTATCTACGATCGTTACCACCACCTACGGCCACGAAGGTAAACTTTGCACTTCCAGATAAATTCAACGGTTCTGCTGAGCAATGTAAGGGTTTCATTTGCCAAGTTGAGATATATTTCATGAATCAAGGGAGCTGCTTTGACTCTGATGAGAAAAGGTGCGCTTTCCTCATGTCATTGTTAACGGGCAAAGCGATCGAGTGGGCCGCAGCTGTTTGGGAAACTGACCGTTTGTTCCAAACATCCTATCCTTATTTCGTAAAACAACTCAGAGATGTGTTTGAATACCCAGCAGGGGGTAAGGATGTTTCCACTCGTTTGATGCAACTGACTCAAGGCCGCAAATCTGCCGCTGAACACGCTATTGAGTTTAGAACGATTGCTGCTCAGAGTGGTTGGAACGACGTGTCACTCAAGGCCATGTTTCGTCGCAGTTTGAATATGGAGTTACAGGCAGAGCTTGCTTGTAAGGGTGAGGATCATTCCTTTTCTGATTATGTCACATTAGCCATCAAGATCGATAATCTCATGCGTACTCATCGCCCCCGAAACAAGTCAACTGGAGCCATGTATGTCCCTCAAGTTACCAATATCTCCGAATCAAGCCACGCCAATGATCATACTGGTTCTGAGCCCATGCAGCTAGGAGTTACAAATCTGTCATCTGAAGAAAGGTCGAGAAGATTCCTTCAGAATTTGTGTTTTTACTGTGGTGAAGCAGGCCACCGCAATGCAGGTTGTCCACTCAAGGCCCGGAGAGACTTCAATGACAACAGCCGGGTGAGTGTTGATCACATTCCTGTTACCAATGCTAAGAACCTCACTACCATTGTCAAGATAACTACTGAAAATGACTCATTTGAATTCACAGCGCTGATTGACTCTGGCTCAGCACTGAACATCATTCATCAAGACCTCATTACAACATTCAACATTCCTGTACAACAATGTGATCCTCCTATCAAGGTGAACGCTGTAAATAACAAACCCATTGGAAGCGGCATCACTCAACTAACTCAGCCCATGAAGATGCAAGTAGGTCTATTTCACCAAGAAACCATTACCTTCTATGTCATTGACTCCCCATGCCATGAAATCATCCTCGGATACCCCTGGCTAGCTACTCACGACCCAGTCATCTCTTGGCAGATTGGTGAGATCATACAGTGGTCACAATTCTGTTTTTCCAAGTGTCTTGATAATGTCATCTCCAAGCCTTGTCTTACCACCAGCATTGAAAGTCCAGAGAGTGAGCCTGTAGCAATACCATCCTGTTATCAAGACCTTCAAGAAGTGTTCAGTAAAACCAAAGCCACACAACTGCCACCACATCGTCCTTGGGATTGCGCCATTGATCTCCTACCGAACGCCATGCCACCCAAAAGTAAAGTCTATCCACTGTCACGTCCAGAGAGTCAAGCTATGGAGGCTTACGTCGAGGAAGCTCTCAGCTCTGGTTTCATCCGTCCGTCCACTTCCCCAGCCGCGGCAGGATTCTTCTTCGTGGAAAAGAAGGATGGAGGACTACGCCCATGCATCGATTATCGAGGTTTGAACAATGTCACAGTCAAGTTTCGTTATCCATTACCACTAGTCCCTGCAGCACTTGAACAACTCAGAGAAGCGAGAATTTACACCAAGTTAGATTTGAGAAGTGCATATAACCTCATTAGAATCAAGGAAGGTGATGAATGGAAGACTGCATTCCTGACCACTAGGGGGCACTATGAGTACCAGGTTATGCCGTATGGCCTGGCCAATGCACCTGCTGTATTTCAGTCTTTCATTAACGAAATTTTCAGAGATGTCTTGAACAAATATGTAGTGGCCTACATCGACGATATCTTGATCTATTCCAAGTCTGAAGAGGAACACAAGGGTCATGTCCGAACTGTACTTACCAGGCTATTAGAGAACCAACTGTATGTCAAGGCAGAAAAATGTGAATTCCATGTCCAACGAACATCTTTCCTAGGCTACAACGTCAGCCATCAAGGGGTGGAAATGGATAAATCTAAGATCACGGCAGTCACCGAATGGCCCCAACCTACTTCGGTCAAGGAGCTTCAGCGATTCCTAGGATTTGCAAATTTCTACCGACGTTTCATACGTAACTACAGCATTAAAGCAGCACCTCTGACTTCCCTAATAAAAGGTAAACCGTCAAAGTTGAAATGGACTGATCATGCTACACAGGCATTCTCTAACCTCAAGAACAGCTTTACCACTGCACCAATCCTGAAACACCCAGATCCCAACTTACCATTCATAGTGGAAGTAGATGCCTCTGACTGCGGAATAGGTGCAGTGCTCTCACAACGCCACAGGCAACCAGGCAAGCTTTTTCCCTGTGCTTACTTTTCTAGAAAACTCACGGACGCTGAGCGTAACTACGATGTTGGAAACAAGGAGCTACTGGCTATGAAGGCAGCCATTGAAGAATGGAGACACTGGTTGGAGGGCTCCACTCACCCCTTCCAGGTAATCACTGATCACAAAAACCTTGAGTACATCAAGAGTGCTAAAAGATTAAATCCTCGCCAGGCTCGCTGGTCCTTGTTTTTTACCAGATTTCAATTCACCGTAACCTACCGTCCTGGTAGTAAAAATAGCAAGGCAGATGCTCTTTCCAGGAGACATGACCATCCACTGGCGGACCATCAACCTGAATCCATCCTACCACCGTCTATCATCATAGCACCAGTCACATGGGACTTGATGGAGGAAATTCAAAGGGAACAACGCAACGAACCCGCACCCCAGGGCTGTCCTGCTAACAAGCAATATGTTCCTTCCAGGCTACGACTACGAGTCATGCAGTGGGTCCATACGTCACTCTGTTCTGGGCATCCAGGTATCTCACGCACACTACATCTCACACAAAATTCATTCTGGTGGCCGTCTATGATTAAAGATGTAGCAACCTATGTCAAGTCATGTTCTGTATGTGCACAGTCAAAAACCCCAAAAGAACTACCATCTGGCTTACTACAACCCTTACCCATACCTCAGAGACCTTGGTCACACCTATCAGTAGACTTTGTTACCGACCTACCCCCGTCTGATGGATTTACCACAATCCTAGTAATCATTGACCGTTTCTCTAAGGCTTGTAGACTCATTCCTCTAAAAGGTCTCCCCACAGCTATGGACACTGCTCAAGCGATGTTTCACCACGTCTTCAGGATTTACGGTATCCCCGAAGACATTGTTACAGACCGAGGAACCCAGTTCACCTCCCAGGTATGGAAAGCATTCTGTAAGCAATTGGACATTAATGTCAGTTTGACTTCAGGTTACCATCCGGAATCGAACGGGCAAGTGGAGAGGCTGAATCAGGAGATTGGCAGATACCTCAGGACATACTGTGGACGTGAGCAGCATCGGTGGTCAGAATTTCTACCCTGGGCAGAGTATGCGCAAAACTCATTGAGGCACTCATCCACTGGTCTTACACCGTTCCAATGCGTGCTAGGATACCAACCCCCCATGTTCCCGTGGTCTGGAGAACCGTCACTTGTATCTGCAGTCGATGACTGGATTCGCCGTAGTGAGAGAGTGTGGGACAGCGCTCATGTACGTCTGCAAAGAGCTGTCAGGAATCAGGAGATTCAAGCTAATCGACGACGACACCCACACCCTCCCTACCAACCTGGACAAAGGGTCTGGCTCTCCACACGGGACCTCAAGTTACGGCTGCCCAGCAGGAAGCTCAGTCCACGGTACGTAGGCCCATTTAAAATCTTAAGACAGATTAATGCGGTCACTTATGAACTCGAGCTTCCTGTTAATTATCGCATCTCTCCCTCCTTCCATGCTTCTCTTCTGAAACCGTTCCACCCGGATGCTGACCCCAATGTCGAAAACCGGGAGCCACCTCCACCGCTGGACATTGATGGAACCCCGGCATATGCGGTAAGGGAGTTGTTGGACTCCAGACGGAGACAGGGTCAGCTCCAATACTTGGTGGACTGGGAGGGATACGGACCAGAGGAGAGATCATGGGTAACGGCCCACGACATCCTGGATCCTTCATTAATTGAGGAATTTCATCGAGCCAGACCCGATCGTCCAGCACCACGACCACGGGGACGTCCTCGCAGAGCGCCAGGAGTCGCTCGTAGGGGGGGGATTCTGTAACACCACGCCAGCAGAGGGAGCCCTCGCCCGAATACTGACTGTGTGCCGCTCCCTCTGCTTCACCTGTCACTTCCTGTTTGTTGGACATTTAAGCATGGCATCCACCATTGTTACCTCGCGAAGTATTGCCAGCCTGTCTGCCTTACCGAGCGTTATTCCCATTGCCATTGTCTGCCTTCTTGTGTATGATCATTGCCTGTTCTTCCCGTTCTCTGTCTTTTGGATTGCCCTCTGTTCTGTTGCCTGGATTGGACTGCCTACCTGTGTATGTACCCCTGCCTGTTTAACGTTTCTGATTTACTGCTTGCTGTTCTGGATTTGTTTGCTGTGGATTTTATTAAAACACTGCACATGGATTCTAACGCCGCCTCAGCGTCCTTACAGCTTCACAGTGTGCAGTTATTATAAAGTGTTACCAAATTTTTAAATTCATTATTTATTGACATGATTTAAATTTATTAAAAACCCCTGTTTCAGTAAAAATTCACATGATTATAAAAGTTTCTGTTTAAAATAAAACTTACATAAGTGAGCAGAAAAATCTAGACATTTACCTTATTATTACCTGAGACTGACATTAAAATTGTCTTGGCAGGTTCTGAGATTTGGCTCTATTTATTATTTTTTTTTCATTTTATTTTTTATCTTATACCACACATATTAAAATTAAATTAAAGCATGCTTTTGGTGCATAAGATTGGTGCACAAACAACAGCTAGGGAGGTCAAAAAACACATGAAGAGAAGAGTGAGGATTATACAACATCAGCAACCACAGACATTCACATTAAGGCTGGATTATTTTTTTCAGACAGCATAATTTTCAAAGTAGTCGGGTCATTGTTCTTTTCACACTGCATGACTATCTCGGCCAGCATTCAGTCGCTGCTGTGTTCAAACTGCACGATGGATCGGAGACAGAAGGTTTCACACTGCATGACTTTACAACAGGAAGAATTGCAGACAACTCTGTCTGGCACGCAAACTATGTTTCACAACCAAACACACGGGAGATGTGACAAGAAAACGTGATATCATGCGTGCAAGAGTTCTGATGTGAGACTGGGTTTATTATTAAAAATGGTAGCCCGCAAGAAGCTTGCAATACGAATTGCCTGTGCGCTGATTTGCAGCGAAAACAAGAAAAAGAAAAGAAGAATATGGAGGAGGAAAGGGTTGGGGAGACTGTGGATTGTGTGTTCTGCATCGAGAGTTGGAGGTAAATACATAACTTTTCAATGTGCTGCTGTTGCAGATGATCAAGAAAATGTTTGTGCTTTGTTTCTGTTTGATAGAATTGTAATGTTTGTGTACAAAGCTATGCTTGCTGATATTGTGGTCTATAACTCCCCGCTGCTCTGTATCTTGCTCTCTCATTGGCTGTCAGTCATTGCCAATGTAGTTTTCAGTCAGAACACTTTTCACACAGCAGGATTTTGAATCGCCGTCAGGTCTAGATATTTAGCGTGCCAAATATCTCACAGGCATCAGCGACTCGTTGCCGATTCTCTCAGATCGCGTCTTTGCTCATGAACACTGCGTTATTGTCACTCGTGTGAACAGGCACCGATTTGCCTGTGATTTCACAAAACCTTTAAACGATCTCATGCATATGATTTGTCATCATAGGAGCATCAGCCGCTGCAGTAAATGTGGTGTGAAGTTGACATAGTCCTTTTATGTTTAACCGTTTTAAATGCACATTGCCCGTCGTGCACAGTTGACCTGAAGCCACCATGGTGGTGGTGCCACCGGCTTTGGCCCGTCATCGCTATATTTAGGGCCCAAGCGAAAATTCGCGCAGGGCCCTCTTGTTCTTCTAAGGATTATTAGGGCCCAAGCGAAAATTCGCGCAGGGCCCTCTTGTTCTTCTAAGGATTATTATTAATTTTTTTTTTTTTTTTTTCCGTCTTCCGGGGCTTTTTGGGGGCCTTAACATGCTCAAAAACTCTTGAAAATTGGCACACACATTGGAATCCGCGGCCATTAGGACGCCGGAGAGGCTGGTACCCGGGCGTGGCAGGGGGGCTCGACAGCGCCACCTTGAAAAAAGTCTGAAAATTTGGTCCATATATTAAACATGCTTGCACGTATTAGTATGAAACTCGGTACACATATAGACCTCATCGGGCCGAACAACTTTCGCGCTCTAAGTTAATCGCCACGCCAACAGGAAGTCAGCTATTAAGGGTTGTTTGAAAAACGCATGCTCTGGAATTTGATATACTCCTCCTAGACGATTAATCCGATCGCCACCAAACTCGGTCAGCATGAAGTCAAGACACTGATGATTAAAAATTGCCAGGGGATTTTTGATATCTCGAACGGTTTGGCCGTGGCGAGGCAACGAATTTATGGCGAGAAAAAGGAAACAGGAAATGTGTTATAACGTCTTAATACATATATTGATCTTTATGAAACTTCACGAGTGTGTTCGTTATAGGAGTCTGATCACATGGATGTGACTATTGTGAGTCAAAGTTATAGCGCCACCAACTGGCAGCAGGAAGTGTATCACTTTTTGAAATGTTTTGAGATCACCCTCTTATTTTTACCTGATTTGCTTCAAACTTCATCAGTGTAATGTCAATACACAGCAGATGTAGGCCTATGACAGGATTTTTGATATTTGAAATATTGTTGCCATGGCAACAGGTCAAACTGTAATAATATTCTTGAGTGTTTTTGAGGCTCTTAACATGCTTCAAATTGCATGAAACTCGACACACACATCAATATTGTCAACCAGTAGACATGGACAAAGCCATAGAAATGGGCGTGGTGGAGGGGCTCAGTAGCGCCACCTTTTGACAAAAGTGGGGGGGTTAGTTTTTCCTACAGTCACCAAACTCGGTACACATATTATTCTCATCAAGCCGGACAATTTTCTAATTTACATTCATTAGCTCCGACCAACAGGAAGTCAGCTATTTTGGTTTGAATGTTAATTTTTTGAAAAAACAGGCTATGAATTTTATACTACTACTCCTACAGGGTTTATCCAATTTACACCAAGCTTTTTTTAACTTGTTGCTAACACATTGAAGTTGTTTAACACTAGAAGTCCCAGAGATTTGTAACCCTCCTTTAGCCAAGTGGATGCTAACTGGCTAGTCTTTTGGCTATCATTAGCATCAATTCATGTGTAAATATGGTCATTACCTGAGCAATCTGCAGGGGGGTTGGGGGTGTGTGTTTGAATGGTTGCTGGTGGCTTGTTTGTATGTGTGGGGGAGGGAGGGCTGCTAAAAGCGGAGAACTTGATTGACTATGGGCCGGTTTCAGAAAGGAGGTTAAGTGAAAACTTTGAGCATGTTAACCCTGAAATGAGGGAGTGCAAGTGATGTTTAAAAAGTTAACTCACTCATTCACACTGCAAAAATGCTTTTCATACTAAGTATTTTTTTATCCTATTTCAAGTAAATTAAAAAAAAAAAATCTTAAATCAAGATGGATTTTCTATATGAGAAAATTATATATGATATTTAGTCTTGTTTCCTGGGGGGATCTAAATTAAGTACATTTTACTTAAGTAAAATGATCAATATCTGCCAGCGTGGTAATAGAAATAATCTTAATGCAAACGGAAAGTGTTGGAGTGTCTACCCAGGTGAAAAAACGTGCAGTAAAATACACTTTATTTTAGTACACTTTTACACTAATGTACAGTGCTCTATTTCCATGCACTTATTTTGTACTTAATATACTAAAAGCTCTTCTTTAGTACTTCTTAAGATAATCTTAAGAACATCTAAGTGTACTCAACTGTGCTATTTTGAGACACCATGAATTTGAACTAAAATGTGCTTTTAACATACTATCTCTGTATAGAAAAATGTATTTAGTTACCACTTGTAGTACACTTGAACCCATCTTTCAAACACTTTTAAAAATGGACTTATGATGTATTTCAAATATAATATTAATATATAATGAATATATACAAAATGTATTTATAATATATTGCCAGGCAGTGCCAGGATTGTGAGTGATTGCTGGAATGTACTCACTCACTTTTTAATATTATTTGTAAATATGTGTATAAATGGTTGGTTTCTTTATTTTATTTTGTACTATTTTTATCAATAGATCTCAGCAACAAAGGAAAACATGTGTGTTGATTTCTCCCTAAGATGGCAAAGTGAAACACAAGTTTCCTTGAAGTGGCTCAGCATGGCCCCACATTGTTTACATAACAAAAGCAACTGTTCACAGCTGATTAAGGATATTAGCCTAAAGCCTTCCAGCCCATCGGCTGTCCTGCGGGTTTTATAGGTAGAAAAGCCAAATGGCTGCTCTCTGGGACTTCTAGTGTTAATTGCAAACGGATTTTGGATATCTCAAACGGTTTGGCCGTGGCGAGGCAACGAATTTATGGCAAGAAAAGGGAAACAAAGTGTTATAACTTCTGCATACATTAATTGATTTTGATGAAACTTTGGCTTAGTCTTCGTTGTACAAGGCTGATCACATGGATTTGACTATTGTGATTCAAAGTCATAGCGCCACCAACTGGAAGCAGAAAATGTGTCACTTTCAGCATACATTGAGATCACCCTCTTATTTTTACCTGATTTGCTTCAAAATTCATCAGAATAATGTTAAAACTTGGCACATGTAATCCTTTGAAAATGGGCAGGGAGGAGGGGCTCTATAGCGGCACCTTGTAGTGCAGTAAATGTGGAGTGAATTTGACATAGTCCTTTGATGTTTAACCGTTTTAAGTGCCTATTGCCCGCTGTGCACAGTTGCCCTGAAGCCACCGGGGTGGCGGTGCCACCGGGCTTGGGCCCGCCAGCGCTGCTCGCAGCTATATTTAGGGCCCAAGCGAAAATTCGCGCAGGGCCCTCTTGTTCTTCTAAGGATTATTATTATTTTATTTATTTATTTTTATTTATTTTTTTTTTTCCGTCTTCCGGGGCTTTTTGGGGGCCTTAACATGCTCAAAAACTCTTGAAAATTGGCACACACATTGGAATCCGCGGCCATTAGGACGCCGGAGAGGCTGGTACCCGGGCGTGGCAGGGGGGCTCGACAGCGCCCCCTTGAAAAAAGTCTGAAAATTTGGTCCATATATTAAACATGCTTGCACGTATTAGTATGAAACTCGGTACACATATAGACCTCATCGGGCCGAACAACTTTCGCGCTCTAAGTTAATCGCCACGCCAACAGGAAGTCAGCTATTAAGGGTTGTTTGAAAAACGCATGCTCTGGAATTTGATATACTCCTCCTAGACGATTAATCCGATCGCCACCAAACTCGGTCAGCATGAAGTCAAGACACTGATGATTAAAAATTGCCAGGGGATTTTTGATATCTCGAACGGTTTGGCCGTGGCGAGGCAACGAATTTATGGCGAGAAAAAGGAAACAGGAAATGTGTTATAACGTCTTAATACATATATTGATCTTTATGAAACTTCACGAGTGCGTTCGTTATAGGAGTCTGATCACATGGATGTGACTATTGTGAGTCAAAGTTATAGCGCCACCAACTGGCAGCAGGAAGTGTATCACTTTTTGAAATGTTTTGAGATCACCCTCTTATTTTTACCTGATTTGCTTCAAACTTCATCAGTGTAATGTCAATACACAGCAGATGTAGACCTATGACAGGATTTTTGATATTTGAAATATTGTTGCCATGGCAACAGGTCAAACTGTTATAATATTCTTGAGTGTTTTTGAGGCTCTTAACATGCTTCAAATTGCATGAAACTCGACACACACATCAATATTGTCAACCAGTAGACATGGACAAAGCCATAGAAATGGGCGTGGTGGAGGGGCTCAGTAGCGCCACCTTTTGACAAAAGTGGGGGTTAGTTTTTCCTACAGTCACCAAACTCGGTACACATATTATTCTCATCAAGCCGGACAATTTTCTAATTTACATTCATTAGCTCCGACCAACAGGAAGTCAGCTATTTTGGTTTGAATGTTAATTTTTTGAAAAAACAGGCTATGAATTTTATACTACTACTCCTACAGGGTTTATCCAATTTACACCAAGCTTTTTTTAACTTGTTGCGAACACATTGAAGTTGTTTAATTGCAAACGGATTTTGGATATCTCAAACGGTTTGGCCGTGGCGAGGCAACGAATTTATGGCGAGAAAAGGGAAACAGGAAATGTGTTATAACTTCTGCATACATTGATTGATGTTTATGAAACTTCAGGAGTGTGTTGGTTGTAGTAGTCTGATCACATGGATGTAACTATTGTGAGTCAAAGTTATAGCGCCACCAAATGGCAGCAAGAAGTGTATCACTTTTAAAATGCTTTGAGATCACCCTCTTATTTTTACCTGATTTGCTTCAAACTTCATCAGTGTAATGTCAATACACAGCAGATGTAGACCTATGACAGGATTTTTGATATTTGAAATATTGTTGCCATGGCAACAGGTCAAACTGTAATAATATTCTTGAGTGTTTTTGAGGCTCTTAACATGCTTCAAATTGCATGAAACTCGACACACACATCAATATTGTCAACCAGTAGACATGGACAAAGCCATAGAAATGGGCGTGGTGGAGGGGCTCAGTAGCGCCACCTTTTGACAAAAGTGGGGGGGTTAGTTTTTCCTACAGTCACCAAACTCGGTACACATATTATTCTCATCAAGCCGGACAATTTTCTAATTTACATTCATTAGCTCCGACCAACAGGAAGTCAGCTATTTTGGTTTGAATGTTAATTTTTTGAAAAAACAGGCTATGAATTTTATACTACTACTCCTACAGGGTTTATCCAATTTACACCAAGCTTTTTTTAACTTGTTGCTAACACATTGAAGTTGTTTAATTGCAAACGGATTTTGGATATCTCAAACGGTTTGGCCGTGGCGAGGCAACGAATTTATGGCAAGAAAAGGGAAACAAAGTGTTATAACTTCTGCATACATTAATTGATTTTGATAAAACTTTGGCTTAGTCTTCGTTGTACAAGGCTGATCACATGGATTTGACTATTGTGATTCAAAGTCATAGCGCCACCAACTGGAAGCAGAAAATGTGTCACTTTCAGCATACATTGAGATCACCCTCTTATTTTTACCTGATTTGCTTCAAAATTCATCAGAATAATGTTAAAACTTGGCACATGTAATCCTTTGAAAATGGGCAGGTAGGAGGGGCTCTATAACGGCACCTTGTAGTGCAGTAAATGTGGAGTGAATTTGACATAGTCCTTTGATGTTTAACCGTTTTAAGTGCCTATTGCCCGCTGTGCACAGTTGCCCTGAAGCCACCGGGGTGGCGGTGCCACCGGGCTTGGGCCCGCCATCGCTGCTCGCAGCTATATTTTTCTTTAGGATTATTATTATTATTTTTTTTTCTAAGTTTTGGGGGTTTTTGGGGCCCTTAACATGCTCAAAAACTCTTGATATTTTGCACACGGATCAGAACCCGCGGCCATGACAGCCGTAGAAAAGCTGGTACCCGGGCGTGGCAGAGGGGCTCGACAGCGCCCCCTTGAATTGGGTCAGAAAACGTGGTCCATATATCAAACACTCTTGCACATACAAGTATAAAACTCTGTACACATATAGACTTTATCGGGCCAAACAACTTTCGTACTCTAAGTTATACGTCACCTCAACAGGAAGTCAGCTATTATGGGTTGTTTGAAAAACGCATGCTCTGGAATTTGATATACTCCTCCTAGGCAATTAATCCGATCGCCACCAAACTCGGTCAGCATGAAGTCAAGACATTGATGATGAAAAATTGCCAGCGGATTTTTGATATCTCGAACGGTTTGGCTGCGGCGAGGCAACGAATTTATGGCGAGAAAAGGGAAACAGGAAATGTATTATAACTTCTACATACATATATTGATCTTTATGAAACTTCACGAGTGTGTTGGTTGTAATAGTCAGATCACATGGATGTGACTATTGTGAGTCAAAGTTATACTGCCACCAACTGGCAGCAGGAAGCGTGTCACTTTCAAAATGCTTTGAGATCACCATTTTATTTTTATCCGATTTGCTTCAAACTTCATCACAATAATGTCAAAACATGGCAGATGTAGACCTGTTACTGCATTTGTCATATCTTAAATATTGTTGCCATGGCAACACGTCAAACTTTCATAATATTCTTGGGATTTTTTGAGGCTCTTAACATGCTTCAATTTGGATGAAAGTCGACACACACATCAATATTGTCATACAGTAGACATGGGCAAAGCCTTAGAAACGGGCAGAGAGCAGGGCCTATATAGCGCCACCTTTTGACTAAAGTCGGGGGGTTAGTTTAATCTACAGTCACCAAACTCAGCATACATATTGATCTCATCAAGACTGATAACTTTCTAATTTACAGTCATTAGCTCAGACCAACAGGAAGTCAGATATTTTTGTTTGAATGTGGATTTATCACGCACACACATAGGCATAGGCACTCTCTCTATGTGCAACTCACATTCCCCCCTCCTCTCCCCCTGACACCCTCACACCAGTGTGTGTGTGTTTGAATGAGAGAGAGAGAGAGAGAGAGAGAGAGAGAGAGAGAGAGTTTTGCAGACTTATTTTATTCTCAGACTCAAACACACCTGAAGCAGCTAATCAAGCCAGTGCATTTGTAGGCCACTGACAACATAGTATTACATTATTAGTTTTATAATTAGGTTAATTAAAACATAAGAACACGCTGCAAATGATAAATTCACACTAATTTGAAATTGAACTATAACACTATATCCCTATTGGTACAGGAATAGTTTTCTAAATAATTTTCTAAAATAATTTTTTAATTCATTATTTATTGATATAATTCACATTTATTAAAATAAAATTTCACATGATTATAAAAGTGGCTGTTTAAAATAAACTTGCATAAGTGAGCAGGAAAATCTAGACATGTAGCTTACTATTTCCTGAGACTGACATTAAAATTGTCTTTGCAGGTTCTGTGATTTGGTTACATTAATTTATTTTATTTTATTTTTTATTTTTTTCATTGTATACCACATATATTGAAATTAAATGAAACATGCTTTTGGTGCATAAGATTGGTGCACAAATAACAGCTCAGGGAGGTCAAAAAACACATGAAGAGAAGTGTGAGGACTGGTTTGTAAATAATGTAATACTTAATTTAATGAAAATTAATTTCATAGAAATGAAAAATTGATAATTAATAAAGTATGAAAACACAATTATTAAACACATTAAAGATATGCTTATAAATCAAGAACAAAGCATTTATAGCTGTATTTATAAACTGCTTACTAATGTCTATCAATGCTTTATAAATGATGAATTGACTATTTACTAATACTTAACTAATGCTTCTGTAACACCACGCCAGCAGAGGGAGCCCTCGCCCGAATACTGACTGTGTGCCGCTCCCTCTGCTTCACCTGTCACTTCCTGTTTGTTGGACATTTAAGCATGGCATCCACCATTGTTACCTCGCGAAGTATTGCCAGCCTGTCTGCCTTACCGAGCGTTATTCCCATTGCCATTGTCTGCCTTCTTGTGTATGATCATTGCCTGTTCTTCCCGTTCTCTGTCTTTTGGATTGCCCTCTGTTCTGTTGCCTGGATTGGACTGCCTACCTGTGTATGTACCCCTGCCTGTTTAACGTTTCTGATTTACTGCTTGCTGTTCTGGATTTGTTTGCTGTGGATTTTATTAAAACACTGCACATGGATTCTAACGCCGCCTCAGCGTCCTTACATAATACTTCGCCTCCGAAGAATCCAGCAGATGTTATGAATCTACAGGCCGCGTTTGCTTATCAAAGCGACGTTCTCAAGGAGTTCCGTGATCAACTGGCTAAAGCACAAGCAGCTAATGACTACCTCACTCAGTATCTACGATCGTTACCACCACCTACGGCCACGAAGGTAAACTTTGCACTTCCAGATAAATTCAACGGTTCTGCTGAGCAATGTAAGGGTTTCATTTGCCAAGTTGAGATATATTTCATGAATCAAGGGAGCTGCTTTGACTCTGATGAGAAAAGGTGCGCTTTCCTCATGTCATTGTTAACGGGCAAAGCGATCGAGTGGGCCGCAGCTGTTTGGGAAACTGACCGTTTGTTCCAAACATCCTATCCTTATTTCGTAAAACAACTCAGAGATGTGTTTGAATACCCAGCAGGGGGTAAGGATGTTTCCACTCGTTTGATGCAACTGACTCAAGGCCGCAAATCTGCCGCTGAACACGCTATTGAGTTTAGAACGATTGCTGCTCAGAGTGGTTGGAACGACGTGTCACTCAAGGCCATGTTTCGTCGCAGTTTGAATATGGAGTTACAGGCAGAGCTTGCTTGTAAGGGTGAGGATCATTCCTTTTCTGATTATGTCACATTAGCCATCAAGATCGATAATCTCATGCGTACTCATCGCCCCCGAAACAAGTCAACTGGAGCCATGTATGTCCCTCAAGTTACCAATATCTCCGAATCAAGCCACGCCAATGATCATACTGGTTCTGAGCCCATGCAGCTAGGAGTTACAAATCTGTCATCTGAAGAAAGGTCGAGAAGATTCCTTCAGAATTTGTGTTTTTACTGTGGTGAAGCAGGCCACCGCAATGCAGGTTGTCCACTCAAGGCCCGGAGAGACTTCAATGACAACAGCCGGGTGAGTGTTGATCACATTCCTGTTACCAATGCTAAGAACCTCACTACCATTGTCAAGATAACTACTGAAAATGACTCATTTGAATTCACAGCGCTGATTGACTCTGGCTCAGCACTGAACATCATTCATCAAGACCTCATTACAACATTCAACATTCCTGTACAACAATGTGATCCTCCTATCAAGGTGAACGCTGTAAATAACAAACCCATTGGAAGCGGCATCACTCAACTAACTCAGCCCATGAAGATGCAAGTAGGTCTATTTCACCAAGAAACCATTACCTTCTATGTCATTGACTCCCCATGCCATGAAATCATCCTCGGATACCCCTGGCTAGCTACTCACGACCCAGTCATCTCTTGGCAGATTGGTGAGATCATACAGTGGTCACAATTCTGTTTTTCCAAGTGTCTTGATAATGTCATCTCCAAGCCTTGTCTTACCACCAGCATTGAAAGTCCAGAGAGTGAGCCTGTAGCAATACCATCCTGTTATCAAGACCTTCAAGAAGTGTTCAGTAAAACCAAAGCCACACAACTGCCACCACATCGTCCTTGGGATTGCGCCATTGATCTCCTACCGAACGCCATGCCACCCAAAAGTAAAGTCTATCCACTGTCACGTCCAGAGAGTCAAGCTATGGAGGCTTACGTCGAGGAAGCTCTCAGCTCTGGTTTCATCCGTCCGTCCACTTCCCCAGCCGCGGCA
Source organism: Chanodichthys erythropterus (assembly GCF_024489055.1). Taxonomy (NCBI): domain Eukaryota; kingdom Metazoa; phylum Chordata; class Actinopteri; order Cypriniformes; family Xenocyprididae; genus Chanodichthys; species Chanodichthys erythropterus. The sequence goes on along the minus strand of NC_090235.1, from coordinate 42,516,022 downwards.
GGATTCTTCTTCGTGGAAAAGAAGGATGGAGGACTACGCCCATGCATCGATTATCGAGGTTTGAACAATGTCACAGTCAAGTTTCGTTATCCATTACCACTAGTCCCTGCAGCACTTGAACAACTCAGAGAAGCGAGAATTTACACCAAGTTAGATTTGAGAAGTGCATATAACCTCATTAGAATCAAGGAAGGTGATGAATGGAAGACTGCATTCCTGACCACTAGGGGGCACTATGAGTACCAGGTTATGCCGTATGGCCTGGCCAATGCACCTGCTGTATTTCAGTCTTTCATTAACGAAATTTTCAGAGATGTCTTGAACAAATATGTAGTGGCCTACATCGACGATATCTTGATCTATTCCAAGTCTGAAGAGGAACACAAGGGTCATGTCCGAACTGTACTTACCAGGCTATTAGAGAACCAACTGTATGTCAAGGCAGAAAAATGTGAATTCCATGTCCAACGAACATCTTTCCTAGGCTACAACGTCAGCCATCAAGGGGTGGAAATGGATAAATCTAAGATCACGGCAGTCACCGAATGGCCCCAACCTACTTCGGTCAAGGAGCTTCAGCGATTCCTAGGATTTGCAAATTTCTACCGACGTTTCATACGTAACTACAGCATTAAAGCAGCACCTCTGACTTCCCTAATAAAAGGTAAACCGTCAAAGTTGAAATGGACTGATCATGCTACACAGGCATTCTCTAACCTCAAGAACAGCTTTACCACTGCACCAATCCTGAAACACCCAGATCCCAACTTACCATTCATAGTGGAAGTAGATGCCTCTGACTGCGGAATAGGTGCAGTGCTCTCACAACGCCACGGGCAACCAGGCAAGCTTTTTCCCTGTGCTTACTTTTCTAGAAAACTCACGGACGCTGAGCGTAACTACGATGTTGGAAACAAGGAGCTACTGGCTATGAAGGCAGCCATTGAAGAATGGAGACACTGGTTGGAGGGCTCCACTCACCCCTTCCAGGTAATCACTGATCACAAAAACCTTGAGTACATCAAGAGTGCTAAAAGATTAAATCCTCGCCAGGCTCGCTGGTCCTTGTTTTTTACCAGATTTCAATTCACCGTAACCTACCGTCCTGGTAGTAAAAATAGCAAGGCAGATGCTCTTTCCAGGAGACATGACCATCCACTGGCGGACCATCAACCTGAATCCATCCTACCACCGTCTATCATCATAGCACCAGTCACATGGGACTTGATGGAGGAAATTCAAAGGGAACAACGCAACGAACCCGCACCCCAGGGCTGTCCTGCTAACAAGCAATATGTTCCTTCCAGGCTACGACTACGAGTCATGCAGTGGGTCCATACGTCACTCTGTTCTGGGCATCCAGGTATCTCACGCACACTACATCTCACACAAAATTCATTCTGGTGGCCGTCTATGATTAAAGATGTAGCAACCTATGTCAAGTCATGTTCTGTATGTGCACAGTCAAAAACCCCAAAAGAACTACCATCTGGCTTACTACAACCCTTACCCATACCTCAGAGACCTTGGTCACACCTATCAGTAGACTTTGTTACCGACCTACCCCCGTCTGATGGATTTACCACAATCCTAGTAATCATTGACCGTTTCTCTAAGGCTTGTAGACTCATTCCTCTAAAAGGTCTCCCCACAGCTATGGACACTGCTCAAGCGATGTTTCACCACGTCTTCAGGATTTACGGTATCCCCGAAGACATTGTTACAGACCGAGGAACCCAGTTCACCTCCCAGGTATGGAAAGCATTCTGTAAGCAATTGGACATTAATGTCAGTTTGACTTCAGGTTACCATCCGGAATCGAACGGGCAAGTGGAGAGGCTGAATCAGGAGATTGGCAGATACCTCAGGACATACTGTGGACGTGAGCAGCATCGGTGGTCAGAATTTCTACCCTGGGCAGAGTATGCGCAAAACTCATTGAGGCACTCATCCACTGGTCTTACACCGTTCCAATGCGTGCTAGGATACCAACCCCCCATGTTCCCGTGGTCTGGAGAACCGTCACTTGTACCTGCAGTCGATGACTGGATTCGCCGTAGTGAGAGAGTGTGGGACAGCGCTCATGTACGTCTGCAAAGAGCTGTCAGGAATCAGGAGATTCAAGCTAATCGACGACGACACCCACACCCTCCCTACCAACCTGGACAAAGGGTCTGGCTCTCCACACGGGACCTCAAGTTACGGCTGCCCAGCAGGAAGCTCAGTCCACGGTACGTAGGCCCATTTAAAATCTTAAGACAGATTAATGCGGTCACTTATGAACTCGAGCTTCCTGTTAATTATCGCATCTCTCCCTCCTTCCATGCTTCTCTTCTGAAACCGTTCCACCCGGATGCTGACCCCAATGTCGAAAACCGGGAGCCACCTCCACCGCTGGACATTGATGGAACCCCGGCATATGCGGTAAGGGAGTTGTTGGACTCCAGACGGAGACAGGGTCAGCTCCAATACTTGGTGGACTGGGAGGGATACGGACCAGAGGAGAGATCATGGGTAACGGCCCACGACATCCTGGATCCTTCATTAATTGAGGAATTTCATCGAGCCAGACCCGATCGTCCAGCACCACGACCACGGGGACGTCCTCGCAGAGCGCCAGGAGTCGCTCGTAGGGGGGGGGATTCTGTAACACCACGCCAGCAGAGGGAGCCCTCGCCCGAATACTGACTGTGTGCCGCTCCCTCTGCTTCACCTGTCACTTCCTGTTTGTTGGACATTTAAGCATGGCATCCACCATTGTTACCTCGCGAAGTATTGCCAGCCTGTCTGCCTTACCGAGCGTTATTCCCATTGCCATTGTCTGCCTTCTTGTGTATGATCATTGCCTGTTCTTCCCGTTCTCTGTCTTTTGGATTGCCCTCTGTTCTGTTGCCTGGATTGGACTGCCTACCTGTGTATGTACCCCTGCCTGTTTAACGTTTCTGATTTACTGCTTGCTGTTCTGGATTTGTTTGCTGTGGATTTTATTAAAACACTGCACATGGATTCTAACGCCGCCTCAGCGTCCTTACAGCTTCACAGTGTGCAGTTATTATAAAGTGTTACCAAATTTTTAAATTCATTATTTATTGACATGATTTAAATTTATTAAAAACCCCTGTTTCAGTAAAAATTCACATGATTATAAAAGTTTCTGTTTAAAATAAAACTTACATAAGTGAGCAGAAAAATCTAGACATTTACCTTATTATTACCTGAGACTGACATTAAAATTGTCTTGGCAGGTTCTGAGATTTGGCTCTATTTATTATTTTTTTTTTTCATTTTATTTTTTATCTTATACCACACATATTAAAATTAAATTAAAGCATGCTTTTGGTGCATAAGATTGGTGCACAAACAACAGCTAGGGAGGTCAAAAAACACATGAAGAGAAGAGTGAGGATTATACAACATCAGCAACCACAGACATTCACATTAAGGCTGGATTATTTTTTTCAGACAGCATAATTTTCAAAGTAGTCGGGTCATTGTTCTTTTCACACTGCATGACTATCTCGGCCAGCATTCAGTCGCTGCTGTGTTCAAACTGCACGATGGATCGGAGACAGAAGGTTTCACACTGCATGACTTTACAACAGGAAGAATTGCAGACAACTCTGTCTGGCACGCAAACTATGTTTCACAACCAAACACACGGGAGATGTGACAAGAAAACGTGATATCATGCGTGCAAGAGTTCTGATGTGAGACTGGGTTTATTATTAAAAATGGTAGCCCGCAAGAAGCTTGCAATACGAATTGCCTGTGCGCTGATTTGCAGCGAAAACAAGAAAAAGAAAAGAAGAATATGGAGGAGGAAAGGGTTGGGGAGACTGTGGATTGTGTGTTCTGCATCGAGAGTTGGAGGTAAATACATAACTTTTCAATGTGCTGCTGTTGCAGATGATCAAGAAAATGTTTGTGCTTTGTTTCTGTTTGATAGAATTGTAATGTTTGTGTACAAAGCTATGCTTGCTGATATTGTGGTCTATAACTCCCCGCTGCTCTGTATCTTGCTCTCTCATTGGCTGTCAGTCATTGCCAATGTAGTTTTCAGTCAGAACACTTTTCACACAGCAGGATTTTGAATCGCCGTCAGGTCTAGATATTTAGCGTGCCAAATATCTCACAGGCATCAGCGACTCGTTGCCGATTCTCTCAGATCGCGTCTTTGCTCATGAACACTGCGTTATTGTCACTCGTGTGAACAGGCACCGATTTGCCTGTGATTTCACAAAACCTTTAAACGATCTCATGCATATGATTTGTCATCATAGGAGCATCAGCCGCTGCAGTAAATGTGGTGTGAAGTTGACATAGTCCTTTTATGTTTAACCGTTTTAAATGCACATTGCCCGTCGTGCACAGTTGACCTGAAGCCACCATGGTGGTGGTGCCACCGGCTTTGGCCCGTCATCGCTATATTTAGGGCCCAAGCGAAAATTCGCGCAGGGCCCTCTTGTTCTTCTAAGGATTATTAGGGCCCAAGCGAAAATTCGCGCAGGGCCCTCTTGTTCTTCTAAGGATTATTATTATTTTTTTTTCCGTCTTCCGGGGCTTTTTGGGGGCCTTAACATGCTCAAAAACTCTTGAAAATTGGCACACACATTGGAATCCGCGGCCATTAGGACGCCGGAGAGGCTGGTACCCGGGCGTGGCAGGGGCTCGACAGCGCCACCTTGAAAAAAGTCTGAAAATTTGGTCCATATATTAAACATGCTTGCACGTATTAGTATGAAACTCGGTACACATATAGACCTCATCGGGCCGAACAACTTTCGCGCTCTAAGTTAATCGCCACGCCAACAGGAAGTCAGCTATTAAGGGTTGTTTGAAAAACGCATGCTCTGGAATTTGATATACTCCTCCTAGACGATTAATCCGATCGCCACCAAACTCGGTCAGCATGAAGTCAAGACACTGATGATTAAAAATTGCCAGGGGATTTTTGATATCTCGAACGGTTTGGCCGTGGCGAGGCAACGAATTTATGGCGAGAAAAAGGAAACAGGAAATGTGTTATAACGTCTTAATACATATATTGATCTTTATGAAACTTCACGAGTGTGTTCGTTATAGGAGTCTGATCACATGGATGTGACTATTGTGAGTCAAAGTTATAGCGCCACCAACTGGCAGCAGGAAGTGTATCACTTTTTGAAATGTTTTGAGATCACCCTCTTATTTTTACCTGATTTGCTTCAAACTTCATCAGTGTAATGTCAATACACAGCAGATGTAGGCCTATGACAGGATTTTTGATATTTGAAATATTGTTGCCATGGCAACAGGTCAAACTGTAATAATATTCTTGAGTGTTTTTGAGGCTCTTAACATGCTTCAAATTGCATGAAACTCGACACACACATCAATATTGTCAACCAGTAGACATGGACAAAGCCATAGAAATAGGCGTGGTGGAGGGGCTCAGTAGCGCCACCTTTTGACAAAAGTGGGGGGGTTAGTTTTTCCTACAGTCACCAAACTCGGTACACATATTATTCTCATCAAGCCGGACAATTTTCTAATTTACATTCATTAGCTCCGACCAACAGGAAGTCAGCTATTTTGGTTTGAATGTTAATTTTTTGAAAAAACAGGCTATGAATTTTATACTACTACTCCTACAGGGTTTATCCAATTTACACCAAGCTTTTTTTAACTTGTTGCGAACACATTGAAGTTGTTTAATTGCAAACGGATTTTGGATATCTCAAACGGTTTGGCTGTGGCGAGGCAACGAATTTATGGCGAGAAAAGGGAAACAGGAAATGTGTTATAACTTCTGCATACATTGATTGATGTTTATGAAACTTCAGGAGTGTGTTGGTTGTAGTAGTCTGATCACATGGATGTAACTATTGTGAGTCAAAGTTATAGCGCCACCAAATGGCAGCAAGAAGTGTATCACTTTTAAAATGCTTTGAGATCACCCTCTTATTTTTACCTGATTTGCTTCAAACTTCATCAGTGTAATGTCAATACACAGCAGATGTAGACCTATGACAGGATTTTTGATATTTGAAATATTGTTGCCATGGCAACAGGTCAAACTGTAATAATATTCTTGAGTGTTTTTGAGGCTCTTAACATGCTTCAAATTGCATGAAACTCGACACACACATCAATATTTTCAACCAGTAGACATGGACAAAGCCATAGAAATGGGCGTGGTGGAGGGGCTCAGTAGCGCCACCTTTTGACAAAAGTGGGGGGGTTAGTTTTTCCTACAGTCACCAAACTCGGTACACATATTATTCTCATCAAGCCGGACAATTTTCTAATTTACATTCATTAGCTCCGATCAACAGGAAGTCAGCTATTTTGGTTTGAATGTTAATTTTTTGAAAAAACAGGCTATGAATTTTATACTACTACTCCTACAGGGTTTATCCAATTTACACCAAGCTTTTTTTAACTTGTTGCTAACACATTGAAGTTGTTTAATTGCAAACGGATTTTGGATATCTCAAACGGTTTGGCTGTGGCGAGGCAACGAATTTATGGCAAGAAAAGGGAAACAAAGTGTTATAACTTCTGCATACATTAATTGATTTTGATGAAACTTTGGCTTAGTCTTCGTTGTACAAGGCTGATCACATGGATTTGACTATTGTGATTCAAAGTCATAGCGCCACCAACTGGAAGCAGAAAATGTGTCACTTTCAGCATACATTGAGATCACCCTCTTATTTTTACCTGATTTGCTTCAAAATTCATCAGAATAATGTTAAAACTTGGCACATGTAATCCTTTGAAAATGGGCAGGGAGGAGGGGCTCTATAACGGCACCTTGTAGTGCAGTAAATGTGGAGTGAATTTGACATAGTCCTTTGATGTTTAACCGTTTTAAGTGCCTATTGCCCGCTGTGCACAGTTGCCCTGAAGCCACCGGGGTGGCGGTGCCACCGGGCTTGGGCCCGCCATCGCTGCTCGCAGCTATATTTATTATTATTATTATTATTATTATTTTTTTTTTTTTTCCGTCTTCCGGGGCTTTTTGGGGGCCTTAACATGCTCAAAAACTCTTGAAAATTGGCACACACATTGGAATCCGCGGCCATTAGGACGCCGGAGAGGCTGGTACCCGGGCGTGGCAGGGGGGCTCGACAGCGCCCCCTTGAAAAAAGTCTGAAAATTTGGTCCATATATTAAACATGCTTGCACGTATTAGTATGAAACTCGGTACACATATAGACCTCATCAGGCCGAACAACTTTCGCGCTCTAAGTTAATCGCCACGCCAACAGGAAGTCAGCTATTAAGGGTTGTTTGAAAAACGCATGCTCTGGAATTTGATATACTCCTCCTAGACGATTAATCCGATCGCCACCAAACTCGGTCAGCATGAAGTCAAGACACTGATGATTAAAAATTGCCAGGGGATTTTTGATATCTCGAACGGTTTGGCCGTGGCGAGGCAACAAATTTATGGCGAGAAAAAGGAAACAGGAAATGTGTTATAACGTCTTAATACATATATTGATCTTTATGAAACTTCACGAGTGTGTTCGTTATAGGAGTCTGATCATATGGATGTGACTATTGTGAGTCAAAGTTATAGCGCCACCAACTGGCAGCAGGAAGTGTATCACTTTTTGAAATGTTTTGAGATCACCCTCTTATTTTTACCTGATTTGCTTCAAACTTCATCAGTGTAATGTCAATACACAGCAGATGTAGACCTATGACATGATTTTTGATATTTGAAATATTGTTGCCATGGCAACAGGTCAAACTGTAATAATATTCTTGAGTGTTTTTGAGGCTCTTAACATGCTTCAAATTGCATGAAACTCGACACACACATCAATATTGTCAACCAGTAGACATGGACAAAGCCATAGAAATGGGCGTGGTGGAGGGGCTCAGTAGCGCCACCTTTTGACAAAAGTGGGGGGTTAGTTTTTCCTACAGTCACCAAACTCGGTACACATATTATTCTCATCAAGCCGGACAATTTTCTAATTTACATTCATTAGCTCCGACCAACAGGAAGTCAGCTATTTTGGTTTGAATGTTAATTTTTTGAAAAAACAGGCTATGAATTTTATACTACTACTCCTACAGGGTTTATCCAATTTACACCAAGCTTTTTTTAACTTGTTGCGAACACATTGAAGTTGTTTAATTGCAAACGGATTTTGGATATCTCAAACGGTTTGGCCGTGGCGAGGCAACGAATTTATGGCGAGAAAAGGGAAACAGGAAATGTGTTATAACTTCTGCATACATTGATTGATGTTTATGAAACTTCAGGAGTGTGTTGGTTGTAGTAGTCTGATCACATGGATGTAACTATTGTGAGTCAAAGTTATAGCGCCACCAAATGGCAGCAAGAAGTGTATCACTTTTAAAATGCTTTGAGATCACCCTCTTATTTTTACCTGGTTTGCTTCAAAATTCATCAGAATAATGTTAAAACTTGGCACATGTAAACCTTTGAAAATGAGCAGGGAGGAGGGGCTCTATAGCGGCACCTTGTAGTGCAGTAAATGTGGAGTGAATTTGACATAGTCCTTCGATGTTTTACCGTTTTAAATGCCCGCCGTGCACAGTTGCCCTGAAGCCACCGGGGTGGCGGTGCCACCGGGCTTGGGCCCGCCATCGCTGCTCGCAGCTATATTTAGACTTGTTTTTTCTATATGTACCACATTCATATATCATGAAAGTATATTCTCATTGGACAGTTGTTACACCAGCCCCTGAACATGTTTAAAAGCCCTGTATTGAAGTAAGTCTGAGAGGAGGTTTTGTGAACGGATTGGCTTCATGTTCATGACTCTTTCCCATAGGCCTATGCATTCAATGAGTGAAAAAGACAAACTGAGAATGAGGCACGAATCGGGACCATAAATGTAAGATTAAATAACCTTGCAATTTGGGGGCTCGTCCAGGATTTCTCCAGACAGGTAAGAAATAAAATGCTTAAGTGCATCTTACTGTCTGTTGAGAAATTTATCCTTAAATTTTCGTGCCGCGATTTTTGCCATATTTGGTAAAAGTTGGTTATCCTCGTATTTGAATAAATATGGGAAGGATAAAAAGAGGATTGATCACCCTTTTTGTCATTAGTGTTATCCTCACGTTTTGATCGTGGGAAGAAGGAATAGATGATTATATGTGTGAAGAGATTTTATTTCTTTTCCTGGTTTTCCTATTCCTTAGGATATCTCTCAGTTCTTTTTCATGATTGAATGAATTTTTAATGATTTTATTGTGAAGTCCTTGCAAGGCATTAACTTGAACTGCTAAATTATTTTTTAAATTTGCCTAAAAAAATGATCTGGACAGGAGACAGAACATTAGAGCTACAAATAAGAATTCAAGTTCACTTTGATTCAGTGAAGTTATGAAGCAGATCATGTTCTGTCCCTCCTGTGTTAGATTGAGGGGCTGCTGATCTTAAAAGCAGTTGTATGTGAAATCCATGGTGAATTAGGAGTCAAATATCAAAATTCTGTTGATTAGATATTTGACAATGGGGGATAGTGCAGATATGTGCAATTGTATTTAGATATTTTGGCTGATTAGACTAATGCGATTTTGATTTGAGTCTTGGCTTAGATATAGGTTAAATACCATACTTTAAATGAAATAATCTCAAGAGTTAAATAGAGAAACAAATAAATAGTACAATATTAAATTAATATAAAAGATATAGTATAATCCTGTTATGTACAGACATCTGTATTTTTACTCGTTATCCCTGGGAGACAGTATGAAAATTGATGTATGGCAGAGATTTTAAGATTTTGTTATTTGAAGAATAACTTCTGCATTATGTTGAATGAGATCAAGATTGGGTGACTAATTTAATTAGATGTTTTGAGCTCAACATAAAAAGAAAAACATATTTTTGACGGTTGCCAACTTATATTTAGTATTAATAGATTGAGATTGAAGTCTGACTTTATAACAGAATACATTATCCTGATGCATTTGTGAGGATAATTTATTTGTAGTGATCTCAGATATATTTCAGAGTAGCTTATTGCTCTTTTCTGCACTCTGCAAAGAAGAACTTGCTTGCTTTTTCCTGCAAAGAAGAACTTGCTTTATTAAAATAAAAATGAGGAACTGCTACTGTCAACCAGATGATAAAGAACAACTATGCTGTGCACTTAATGAGGGAGAGAGAAGACGGCACATGGCTGGATGGACCATCAGCTCCACCCCTGAAAGAGAAAACTGATACTGTGTCTCAGAGGGGCTGGACTTGGAGAAACGACAATGCAACAAGCTGCCTGAGAAGAAAGACAGAGACACAACTGCATCTTCCAGACCTCCAGTGCTCTTATCAGATCTTCATCACAGACTGACAAAGTTCACTGGATGAAGAGAAAGACATGTGAAACTGAAAGACTCTTTCAGAAGGTCCAGTGCTACAGAACAGCAGTCCTACAAAAATCTCAGAACTACCAGATGAATCTGAGAAAAGTAACACATTCAACTGACTGATGATCAAGCAAGACTTCTATCCCTTCCCTTGTGTGCAGGTACTGCATATTTAATGAGCACTACAGAGACCGCCTAAAATTTTGATTTGTCACATTAATTTGTAGCTTGGTTATTTACTGGTCTCATAGCAGTTCTTTATGTTTTGATAAACTAACAAAACTCTGCTTTCTTTTGATAGGCACCAGTCCAACCTTAAATGAAGGTAAGTGTTTGATCTGATTCATAAATCAGTTAAAACTTTGGACTGGACTGGACTGGTCTAGTTAGGAGATCTTTCATAAAATCTAGGGTAAAATGTTAAATTAGATCACTGGTGCGGCTGTGAAGTGTAGAGAGAGAAAGTGTAGACTATAAGTGTATTCCTATAAAGCACGTTACAGAGTTCTTTGAACAAAAAAGGAGTGGATTACAATTGGGGCACTAAGTGTCCTAGAACAAACTGTGGATGGTAAAGCCATAATATTGGTCACCTCATCTTGGTTTATTTATATTTTTAGGGATAAATTGAACTAATAGCCTAATTCCTAATTTATGAAATTACATATGCTGTCATTGACAGGGAATACGATCACATGATGTTTGGCCATGGATCCAAGAATATGCTTCAAATTGCATGAAACTCGACACACACATCAATATTGTCAACCAGTAGACATGGACAAAGCCATAGAAATGGGCGTGGTGGAGGGGCTCAGTAGCGCCACCTTTTGACAAAAGTGGGGGGGTTAGTTTTTCCTACAGTCACCAAACTCGGTACACATATTATTCTCATCAAGCCGGACAATTTTCTAATTTACATTCATTAGCTCCGACCAACAGGAAGTCAGCTATTTTGGTTTGAATGTTAATTTTTTGAAAAAACAGGCTATGAATTTTATACTACTACTCCTACAGGGTTTATCCAATTTACACCAAGCTTTTTTTAACTTGTTGCGAACACATTGAAGTTGTTTAATTGCAAACGGATTTTGGATATCTCAAACGGTTTGGCCGTGGCGAGGCAACGAATTTATGGCGAGAAAAGGGAAACAGGAAATGTGTTATAACTTCTGCATACATTGATTGATGTTTATGAAACTTCAGGAGTGTGTTGGTTGTAGTAGTCTGATCACATGGATGTAACTATTGTGAGTCAAAGTTATAGCGCCACCAAATGGCAGCAAGAAGTGTATCACTTTTAAAATGCTTTGAGATCACCCTCTTATTTTTACCTGATTTGCTTCAAACTTCATCAGTGTAATGTCAATACACAGCAGATGTAGACCTATGACAGGATTTTTGATATTTGAAATATTGTTGCCATGGCAACAGGTCAAACTGTAATAATATTCTTGAGTGTTTTTGAGGCTCTTAACATGCTTCAAATTGCATGAAACTCGACACACACATCAATATTGTCAACCAGTAGACATGGACAAAGCCATAGAAATGGGCGTGGTGGAGGGGCTCAGTAGCGCCACCTTTTGACAAAAGTGGGGGGGTTAGTTTTTCCTACAGTCACCAAACTCGGTACACATATTGTTCTCATCAAGCCGGACAATTTTCTAATTTACATTCATTAGCTCCGACCAACAGGAAGTCGGCTAATTTTGTTTGAATGTTAATTTTTTGAAAAAACAGGCTATGAATTTTATACTACTACTCCTACAGGGTTTATCCAATTTACACCAAGCTTTTTTTAACTTATTGCTAACACATTGAAGTTGTTTAATTGCAAACGGATTTTGGATATCTCAAACGGTTTGGCCGTGGCGAGGCAACGAATTTATGGCAAGAAAAGGGAAACAAAGTGTTATAACTTTTGCATACATTAATTGATTTTGATGAAACTTCGGCTTAGTCTTCGTTGTACAAGGCTGATCACATGGATGTGACTATTGTGATTCAAAGTCATAGCGCCACCAACTGGAATCAGAAAATGTGTCACTTTCAGCATACATTGAGATCACCCTCTTATTTTTACCTGGTTTGCTTCAAAATTCATCAGAATAATGTTAAAACTTGGCACATGTAAACCTTTGAAAATGAGCAGGGAGGAGGGGCTCTATAGCGGCACCTTGTAGTGCAGTAAATGTGGAGTGAATTTGACATAGTCCTTCGATGTTTTACCGTTTTAAATGCCCGCCGTGCACAGTTGCCCTGAAGCCACCGGGGTGGCGGTGCCACCGGGCTTGGGCCCGCCATCGCTGCTCGCAGCTATATTTAGACTTGTTTTTTCTATATGTACCACATTCATATATCATGAAAGTATATTCTCATTGGACAGTTGTTACACCAGCCCCTGAACATGTTTAAAAGCCCTGTATTGAAGTAAGTCTGAGAGGAGGTTTTGTGAACGGATTGGCTTCATGTTCATGACTCTTTCCCATAGGCCTATGCATTCAATGAGTGAAAAAGACAAACTGAGAATGAGGCACGAATCGGGACCATAAATGTAAGATTAAATAACCTTGCAATTTGGGGGCTCGTCCGGGATTTCTCCAGACAGGTAAGAAATAAAATGCTTAAGTGCATCTTACTGTCTGTTGAGAAATTTATCCTTAAATTTTCGTGCCGCGATTTTTGCCATATTTGGTAAAAGTTGGTTATCCTCGTATTTGAATAAATATGGGAAGGATAAAAAGAGGATTGATCACCCTTTTTGTCATTAGTGTTATCCTCACGTTTTGATCGTGGGAAGAAGGAATAGATGATTATATGTGTGAAGAGATTTTATTTCTTTTCCTGGTTTTCCTATTCCTTAGGATATCTCTCAGTTCTTTTTCATGATTGAATGAATTTTTAATGATTTTATTGTGAAGTCCTTGCAAGGCATTAACTTGAACTGCTAAATTATTTTTTTAAATTTGCCTAAAAAATTGATCTGGACAGGAGACAGAACATTAGAGCTACAAATAAGAATTCAAGTTCACTTTGATTCAGTGAAGTTATGAAGCAGATCATGTTCTGTCCCTCCTGTGTTAGATTGAGGGGCTGCTGATCTTAAAAGCAGTTGTATGTGAAATCCATGGTGAATTAGGAGTCAAATATCAAAATTCTGTTGATTAGATATTTGACAATGGGGGATAGTGCAGATATGTGCAATTGTATTTAGATATTTTGGCTGATTAGACTAATGCGATTTTGATTTGAGTCTTGGCTTAGATATAGGTTAAATACCATACTTTAAATGAAATAATCTCAAGAGTTAAATAGAGAAACAAATAAATAGTACAATATTAAATTAATATAAAAGATATAGTATAATCCTGTTATGTACAGACATCTGTATTTTTACTCGTTATCCCTGGGAGACAGTATGAAAATTGATGTATGGCAGAGATTTTAAGATTTTGTTATTTGAAGAATAACTTCTGCATTATGTTGAATGAGATCAAGATTGGGTGACTAATTTAATTAGATGTTTTGAGCTCAACATAAAAAGAAAAACATATTTTTGACGGTTGCCAACTTATATTTAGTATTAATAGATTGAGATTGAAGTCTGACTTTATAACAGAATACATTATCCTGATGCATTTGTGAGGATAATTTATTTGTAGTGATCTCAGATATATTTCAGAGTAGCTTATTGCTCTTTTCTGCACTCTGCAAAGAAGAACTTGCTTGCTTTTTCCTGCAAAGAAGAACTTGCTTTATTAAAATAAAAATGAGGAACTGCTACTGTCAACCAGATGATAAAGAACAACTATGCTGTGCACTTAATGAGGGAGAGAGAAGACGGCACATGGCTGGATGGACCATCAGCTCCACCCCTGAAAGAGAAAACTGATACTGTGTCTCAGAGGGGCTGGACTTGGAGAAACGACAATGCAACAAGCTGCCTGAGAAGAAAGACAGAGACACAACTGCATCTTCCAGACCTCCAGTGCTCTTATCAGATCTTCATCACAGACTGACAAAGTTCACTGGATGAAGAGAAAGACATGTGAAACTGAAAGACTCTTTCAGAAGGTCCAGTGCTACAGAACAGCAGTCCTACAAAAATCTCAGAACTACCAGATGAATCTGAGAAAAGTAACACATTCAACTGACTGATGATCAAGCAAGACTTCTATCCCTTCCCTTGTGTGCAGGTACTGCATATTTAATGAGCACTACAGAGACCGCCTAAAATTTTGATTTGTCACATTAATTTGTAGCTTGGTTATTTACTGGTCTCATAGCAGTTCTTTATGTTTTGATAAACTAACAAAACTCTGCTTTCTTTTGATAGGCACCAGTCCAACCTTAAATGAAGGTAAGTGTTTGATCTGATTCATAAATCAGTTAAAACTTTGGACTGGACTGGACTGGTCTAGTTAGGAGATCTTTCATAAAATCTAGGGTAAAATGTTAAATTAGATCACTGGTGCGGCTGTGAAGTGTAGAGAGAGAAAGTGTAGACTATAAGTGTATTCCTATAAAGCACGTTACAGAGTTCTTTGAACAAAAAAGGAGTGGATTACAATTGGGGCACTAAGTGTCCTAGAACAAACTGTGGATGGTAAAGCCATAATATTGGTCACCTCATCTTGGTTTATTTATATTTTTAGGGATAAATTGAACTAATAGCCTAATTCCTAATTTATGAAATTACATATGCTGTCATTGACAGGGAATACGATCACATGATGTTTGGCCATGGATCCAAGAATATGCTTCAAATTGCATGAAACTCGACACACACATCAATATTGTCAACCAGTAGACATGGACAAAGCCATAGAAATGGGCGTGGTGGAGGGGCTCAGTAGCGCCACCTTTTGACAAAAGTGGGGGGGTTAGTTTTTCCTACAGTCACCAAACTCGGTACACATATTATTCTCATCAAGCCGGACAATTTTCTAATTTACATTCATTAGCTCCGACCAACAGGAAGTCAGCTATTTTGGTTTGAATGTTAATTTTTTGAAAAAACAGGCTATGAATTTTATACTACTACTCCTACAGGGTTTATCCAATTTACACCAAGCTTTTTTT
This sequence comes from Chanodichthys erythropterus, assembly GCF_024489055.1. NCBI lineage: Eukaryota > Metazoa > Chordata > Actinopteri > Cypriniformes > Xenocyprididae > Chanodichthys > Chanodichthys erythropterus. The sequence continues at coordinate 42,500,596 of NC_090235.1, read as the reverse complement.
AACTTGTTGCGAACACATTGAAGTTGTTTAATTGCAAACGGATTTTGGATATCTCAAACGGTTTGGCCGTGGCGAGGCAACAAATTTATGGCGAGAAAAGGGAAACAGGAAATGTGTTATAACTTCTGCATACATTGATTGATGTTTATGAAACTTCAGGAGTGTGTTGGTTGTAGTAGTCTGATCACATGGATGTAACTATTGTGAGTCAAAGTTATAGCGCCACCAAATGGCAGCAAGAAGTGTATCACTTTTAAAATGCTTTGAGATCACCCTCTTATTTTTACCTGATTTGCTTCAAACTTCATCAGTGTAATGTCAATACACAGCAGATGTAGACCTATGACAGGATTTTTGATATTTGAAATATTGTTGCCATGGCAACAGGTCAAACTGTAATAATATTCTTGAGTGTTTTTGAGGCTCTTAACATGCTTCAAATTGCATGAAACTCGACACACACATCAATATTGTCAACCAGTAGACATGGACAAAGCCATAGAAATGGGCGTGGTGGAGGGGCTCAGTAGCGCCACCTTTTGACAAAAGTGGGGGTTAGTTTTTCCTACAGTCACCAAACTCGGTACACATATTGTTCTCATCAAGCCGGACAATTTTCTAATTTACATTCATTAGCTCCGACCAACAGGAAGTCGGCTAATTTTGTTTGAATGTTAATTTTTTGAAAAAACAGGCTATGAATTTTATACTACTACTCCTACAGGGTTTATCCAATTTACACCAAGCTTTTTTTAACTTATTGCTAACACATTGAAGTTGTTTAATTGCAAACGGATTTTGGATATCTCAAACGGTTTGGCCGTGGCGAGGCAACGAATTTATGGCAAGAAAAGGGAAACAAAGTGTTATAACTTTTGCATACATTAATTGATTTTGATGAAACTTCGGCTTAGTCTTCATTGTACAAGGCTGATCACATGGATGTGACTATTGTGATTCAAAGTCATAGCGCCACCAACTGGAATCAGAAAATGTGTCACTTTCAGCATACATTGAGATCACCCTCTTATTTTTACCTGGTTTGCTTCAAAATTCATCAGAATAATGTTAAAACTTGGCACATGTAAACCTTTGAAAATGAGCAGGGAGGAGGGGCTCTATAGCGGCACCTTGTAGTGCAGTAAATGTGGAGTGAATTTGACATAGTCCTTCGATGTTTTACCGTTTTAAATGCCCGCCGTGCACAGTTGCCCTGAAGCCACCGGGGTGGCGGTGCCACCGGGCTTGGGCCCGCCATCGCTGCTCGCAGCTATATTTAGACTTGTTTTTTCTATATGTACCACATTCATATATCATGAAAGTATATTCTCATTGGACAGTTGTTACACCAGCCCCTGAACATGTTTAAAAGCCCTGTATTGAAGTAAGTCTGAGAGGAGGTTTTGTGAACGGATTGGCTTCATGTTCATGACTCTTTCCCATAGGCCTATGCATTCAATGAGTGAAAAAGACAAACTGAGAATGAGGCACGAATCGGGACCATAAATGTAAGATTAAATAACCTTGCAATTTGGGGGCTCGTCCGGGATTTCTCCAGACAGGTAAGAAATAAAATGCTTAAGTGCATCTTACTGTCTGTTGAGAAATTTATCCTTAAATTTTCGTGCCGCGATTTTTGCCATATTTGGTAAAAGTTGGTTATCCTCGTATTTGAATAAATATGGGAAGGATAAAAAGAGGATTGATCACCCTTTTTGTCATTAGTGTTATCCTCACGTTTTGATCGTGGGAAGAAGGAATAGATGATTATATGTGTGAAGAGATTTTATTTCTTTTCCTGGTTTTCCTATTCCTTAGGATATCTCTCAGTTCTTTTTCATGATTGAATGAATTTTTAATGATTTTATTGTGAAGTCCTTGCAAGGCATTAACTTGAACTGCTAAATTATTTTTTTAAATTTGCCTAAAAAATTGATCTGGACAGGAGACAGAACATTAGAGCTACAAATAAGAATTCAAGTTCACTTTGATTCAGTGAAGTTATGAAGCAGATCATGTTCTGTCCCTCCTGTGTTAGATTGAGGGGCTGCTGATCTTAAAAGCAGTTGTATGTGAAATCCATGGTGAATTAGGAGTCAAATATCAAAATTCTGTTGATTAGATATTTGACAATGGGGGATAGTGCAGATATGTGCAATTGTATTTAGATATTTTGGCTGATTAGACTAATGCGATTTTGATTTGAGTCTTGGCTTAGATATAGGTTAAATACCATACTTTAAATGAAATAATCTCAAGAGTTAAATAGAGAAACAAATAAATAGTACAATATTAAATTAATATAAAAGATATAGTATAATCCTGTTATGTACAGACATCTGTATTTTTACTCGTTATCCCTGGGAGACAGTATGAAAATTGATGTATGGCAGAGATTTTAAGATTTTGTTATTTGAAGAATAACTTCTGCATTATGTTGAATGAGATCAAGATTGGGTGACTAATTTAATTAGATGTTTTGAGCTCAACATAAAAAGAAAAACATATTTTTGACGGTTGCCAACTTATATTTAGTATTAATAGATTGAGATTGAAGTCTGACTTTATAACAGAATACATTATCCTGATGCATTTGTGAGGATAATTTATTTGTAGTGATCTCAGATATATTTCAGAGTAGCTTATTGCTCTTTTCTGCACTCTACAAAGAAGAACTTGCTTGCTTTTTCCTGCAAAGAAGAACTTGCTTTATTAAAATAAAAATGAGGAATTGCTACTGTCAACCAGATGATAAAGAACAACTATGCTGTGCACTTAATGAGGGAGAGAGAAGACGGCACATGGCTGGATGGACCATCAGCTCCACCCCTGAAAGAGAAAACTGATACTGTGTCTCAGAGGGGCTGGACTTGGAGAAACGACAATGCAACAAGCTGCCTGAGAAGAAAGACAGAGACACAACTGCATCTTCCAGACCTCCAGTGCTCTTATCAGATCTTCATCACAGACTGACAAAGTTCACTGGATGAAGAGAAAGACATGTGAAACTGAAAGACTCTTTCAGAAGGTCCAGTGCTACAGAACAGCAGTCCTACAAAAATCTCAGAACTACCAGATGAATCTGAGAAAAGTAACACATTCAACTGACTGATGATCAAGCAAGACTTCTATCCCTTCCCTTGTGTGCAGGTACTGCATATTTAATGAGCACTACAGAGACCGCCTAAAATTTTGATTTGTCACATTAATTTGTAGCTTGGTTATTTACTGGTCTCATAGCAGTTCTTTATGTTTTGATAAACTAACAAAACTCTGCTTTCTTTTGATAGGCACCAGTCCAACCTTAAATGAAGGTAAGTGTTTGATCTGATTCATAAATCAGTTAAAACTTTGGACTGGACTGGACTGGTCTAGTTAGGAGATCTTTCATAAAATCTAGGGTAAAATGTTAAATTAGATCACTGGTGCGGCTGTGAAGTGTAGAGAGAGAAAGTGTAGACTATAAGTGTATTCCTATAAAGCACGTTACAGAGTTCTTTGAACAAAAAAGGAGTGGATTACAATTGGGGCACTAAGTGTCCTAGAACAAAGTGTAGATGGTAAAGCCATAATATTGGTCACCTCATCTTGGTTTATTTATATTTTTAGGGATAAATTGAACTAATAGCCTAATTCCTAATTTATGAAATTACATATGCTGTCATTGACAGGGAATACGATCACATGATGTTTGGCCATGGATCCAAGAATATGTGGAGGTCTCCAAACTTTTATCAGAGCAGCTCATGAGCAACACCAAATTAATAATGAAAATGAAATTATATTAGACAAATGAATGAAAAATTGCATTCAAGAAATTTGAATAGGTTCTTCTAACGGTGGCATGCCTAGGTTTAAAAGATTATATGATCAATTAGATATTAAGAAATCTCAAACCATTGCGGCTGATTTCGTCTGACTGTATGAGTTTAACTGCTTAGACACTCTCGCACAGGGAATGCCACAGTGCCTATGTTCAGTAGTTTCCGTCGAAATCGAAGAGGTGTTATTCGATTGGACTTGGTAATATTTCACCTGTAACCATATACATTCCCTATTCAGTTCACTGTCTGCGGAGACAGTGACAAAAAAAAAAAAAAAAAAAGAGATGATTTTCTGGCCAGAAAATGGGGGTGTGAAAAAGTGTGAAAGTGTGTGTGATGGTGCACCCAGGCAAATCAAATGCCATAAACAGCTGTAACCAAATTTTTGAAATGGGCACACAAAATGGATAATGCCCAATGAAATAATGGCCATGGATGAATTTGGGTTAACAATCCTGGCCTGGGTTGTTGTTGTGGCAGTGCCACACTTGCGCAGCGCACATCTAACTCAGAATGTCATGATGAATTTCATTTGCAGAATTCCCTCAAGCTAATTCTGTGACAAGTGTATGAAATACATTGTGATTGTTAACATTTTAAAGTGGTCTGAGTGTTGTCCATGTAGAAAAGCATTGGTTAATCATTTTGAAATGCACTGTATAGCGCCAAAAATGAAGAGGAAATCAGATAGCAAAAACCAATGTATGGTATTGACAGAAATTGGAATGACATGGGTTCAAACCCTGCTCCATGTATTGGTGGTAATGAAAAAATGGACAGCCCTCACCCCACATTAATTTTTCCACAGGCTACTACTGTCACTGCTGATGAGTAAATATATATTTTGTCTCTAACAGCATTCTAAAATTTCCATTCACAGGTAAAGCAGTTTTGTTAAAGGGATCATGAACTGCATTATTTTATTGTTTCATAATGTTTTCTGGGGTACACTTATGATGTTAATGCTTTTACATTCAAAATTGTCATTTTAAAAAATGCATTTTTCCTACTCTGATTTTAGCCTTCTGGTTTGAACACTTTTAAGAGGCGTGTCTGCTGAGAGACTTTAGTGTAAACGCCCACTGCTGTGATTGGCTGAAATCTTTCCATCTGTAATAGCCAAGTATTATTCTCTCTTTTAGTGTATTTTTACTATTACAGCTCTCAAGGCTTAAATATTTAGATTGTTGCATGAAAGATTGCAGTGATGAACACTGTAGCTGATCACAGACATGTTGACTGAATGAAAGCAGTGATCTCATCATTGAAACTCAATTTCTATGCAAACGCGATATAACTAAGATTCTTTGAATAAAATGGGAGTTGAGCATCAGTTATTATAAATACATGCTGTTTGGTTGACAGCTTAAAGGGATAGTTCACCCAAAAATGAAAATTTGATGTTTATCTGCTTACCCCCAGGGCATCCAAGATGTAGAGGACTTTTTTTCTTCAGTCGAACGCAAATTATGATTTTTAACTGCAACCGCTGCCGTCTGTCAGTCAAATAATAGCAGTGATTGGGAACTTGAACAATAAGAGTCGAAAAAACTTCCATAGACAAATCCAAATTAAACCCTGCGGCTCGTGACGACACGAAACGATCGGTTTGTGCGAGAAACGGAACAGTATTTATATAATTTTTTACCTCTAATACACCACTATGTCCAACTTCGTTCAGCTTCCGGCTAGTGAGGTCTGATCGCGCTCTGACAACGGAAGTGATGTCTCGCGCTCATTGAAGTATATGGGCGAGACATCACTTCCGTCATCACAACGCGTTTTTTGACCTCACTAACAGGAAGCTGAACGAAGTTGGACATAGTGGTGTATTAGAGGTAAAAATTATATAAATAATGTTTGGTTTCTCGCACAAACCGATCGTTTCGTGTCTTAGGACATTAATGTGTCGTCACGAGCCGCAGGTTTTAATTTTGATTTGTCTAAGCAAGTTTTATTTACTGTTATAGTTGAAGTTCCCATCTACTGCTATTATTTGACTGACAGACGGCAGCGGTTGCAGTTAAAAATCATAATTTGCGTTCGACTGAAGAAAAAAAAGTCACCTACATCTTGGATGCACTGGGGGTAAGCAGATAAACATCAAATTTTCATTGTTGGGCGAACTATCCCTTTAAGCGCGCTGCTCTAACGATTGTAAAAGGAACTTTCTTTGATCGCTTTCTTTATTTAATCATTGTTAAATTACATATTATTTTCATCCTACTAAGAGAAACGTCTCGGTTACAAAGGTAACCCTCGTTCCCTGAAGGAGGGAACGGAGACGTATGTCGGACAGACCGATGAATAGGAATCTCGCTAGAGAGGCCAATCTACTTCGAGTGTAACTAAACAAGCCAATGCACATTGGCATGCAATCATATGCATCAGCTGCTCGCCTCGCAGCGCGGGTATATAATGAGCAGCAGGTGTGTTGCATCTTCAGGTTTTCGCTGAGGAGCCGAACCGGATAGGCGGCAGCATCAGCGGGGTACAGCGACTGTGGCGACGGGACGTACGTCTCCGTTCCCTCCTTCAGGGAACGAGGGTTACCTTTGTAACCGAGACGTTCCCATTCAGTCGGTCACGTTCGACGTACGTCGGACAGACCGACGAATAGGAATCCCTACCAAAGCGCCACAGGAGCTGCCCCCTTCCAGCGCTCTGTTGTAAGCCACCTGAACCCCCTTGCCTGAGGATGGTGGGACAGGGCTAACACAGAGAGAGTCGATCACTGCTGTTCCCCAAAACCCATTCAGTGAGACTATTGGATAACGCTGGGAAAGCGTACCCTTCGCTGGGAAAGGAACGCTGCGGAAGCCACATCCTTCCCCGAAGGAGTTATGTGGAGAAGTACATATGGACTAACCCTGTAGGGCTGTGCTACATATGGAAGAGCTGGGGTGACTCCAACCCAATGAAGGGTAGGTTCTCCCAGAGGGAAAGACACGGGCTTCGTTTAGGAGCAACCGTGGAACCAACCATATGGGATCCCCGTAGGGTCACACATATGGAACCCAGCCTAAACCCGGTTCTCAATGATACAACGGAGTATAGGCCTGGCGCCAGACGCTCCGCCACGTCGGCTGCCGAAGGGATATCGGAGGACTCGACAGGGTCTGCCTTGTAGGGACTCTCTGGAGAAAAGAAGCGCATGTAGCGCAGCAAGCCGACACTAAGCCGGGGCCTCTCCGTGCCTCTGACCTGTGGCGAGAACATGGGAGGAGACCGGCTCGACACGAAGGCTATAGTATCTAGCGAACGTGTTAGGTGTCGCCCAGCCCACAGCTCTACAAATGTCTGTCAGCGAGGCGCCACGAGCCAGCGCCCAGGAGGATGCGACACCTCTCGTGGAGTGAGCATGCACCTGGTCCCTGAAGGGAGTGGTAGGAACCTTGGGCACATAGCCAGGCCGGGGTCTTAGTACCACGTGGCTATCACCCGGCCCGAACTCCAGGCACGATTAGTCGACCGAAAATGACTGCAGGTCCCCTACCCTCTTGATGGAGGCCAATGCCACCAGCAGCAAAGTCTTCATAGACAGAATCTTCAAGTCTGCTGACAGCAAAGGCTCAAAGGGAGCAATCTGAAGTGCTCTCAGCACCAGAGAGAGGTCCCAAGAGGGTATGGAGAGGGGACGAGAAGGATTTAACCGTCTCGCCCCCCTAAGGAACCTGATGACCAGGTCGTGCTGACCAACAGATTTGCCATCTAAGTGGTCGTGGTAAGCGGATATAGCAGCAGTATGGACTTTGAGGGTGGAGGGGGGACAGCCTACGCTCCAACCCTATTGCAAGAAGGAAAGCACGACTCTGATCGAGCATCTTCGGGGGTCTTCCTGGCGAGAAGAGCACCACTCGACGAACAGGTTCCACTTTGGAGGCGTAAGCACGTCTCGTAGACAGTGCACGTGCCGAAGTGATGGTGTTAAGTACCTCAGGGGGTAAGTCACCTAGAACCTCCGCATCCCGTCCAAGGGACCAGACATGGAGTTTCCAGAGGTCTGGACGCGGGTGCCAAAGAGTGCCCCGTCTCTGAGAAAGAAGGTCTTTCCTCAGAGGGATGGGCCAGGGAGGGGCTGTCGCGAGGAGTGAGAGTTCTGGGAACCAGGTCCGGTTGGGCCAGTAAGGCGCAACTAACAAGACCTGCTCCTCGTCCTCCCTGACTTTGCACAGGGTCTGTGCAAGTAGGCTCACTGGGGGAAACGCATATTTGCGCAGGCCCCGGGGCCAGCTGTGAGCCAGTGCATCTGTCCCGAGTGTCCCCTCGGTCAGAGAGTAAAACAACTGGCAGTGGGAGGTTTCTGGTGAGGCAAACAGGTCTACCTGAGCCTCTCCGAATTCTCTCCAGATCAGCTGAACCACCTGGGGGTGGAGTCGCCACTCTCCTGGCAGCGCAGCTCGTGATAGCTCGTCGGCCACACGGTTGAGCACACCGGAGACATGAATGGCGCGAAGCGACCTCAGATGCTTCCGACTCCACAGGAGGAGATGGCGGGCGAGTTGTGACATGCGACGGGAGCGTAGACCACCTTGACGGTTGATGTACGCAACGGTCGCAGTGTTGTCCATACGGACCAGTACATGCTTGCCCTGAAGCAGGCCTTTGAGGCGGCTCAGAGCAAGGCGTACTGCCAGCAACTCGAGGCAATTGATGTGCCAATGCAGATGGGGTCCCGTCCAAACCCCTGAGACTGCATGCCCGTATTACGTGGCACCCCAGCCGGTGGCAGAAGCATCTGTGAACACCACAGCATGCCGGGACACCTGTTCTAGGGGCACTCCTGCCCGAAGAAACAAGGGGTCCGACCACGGACTGAAGGTTCGGCGGCACTCCTGAGTGATTGGCACCCGGAATGTGCCGCGCTGCCACGCCCATCTCGGGACTCGGCCGTGAAGCCAGTGCTGAAGCGGTCTCATATGAAGCAGACCGAGCGGTGTTACAGCCGCAGCAGCCGCCATATGCCCCAGGAGCCTCTGAAAGAACTTCAGTGGGACCGCTGTCCTGCCATTGAATGTATTCCGGCAGTTCAACACTGACCGAGCACGTTCCTCTGTGAGGCGTGCTATCTGCTCGACCGAATCCAACTCCATACCGAGAAAAGAGATCCTCTGCACCGGGGCGAGTTTGCTCTTTTCCCAGTTGACCTGAAGCCCCAACTGGCTGAGGTGTCTGAGCACCAAATCCCTGTGTTTGCACAACTGATCCCGGGACTGTGCTAGAATGAGCCAGTCGTCGAGATAGTTGAGAATGCGAACACCCTGTTCTCTCATGGGAACAAGGGCTCCCTCCACGACTTTCGTGAAGACGCGGGGAGACAGGGCCAGCCCGAAGGGTAGGACTCTGTACTGATATGCTCGACCTTCGAACGCGAATCTCAGGAATGGCCTGTGTCGCGGAAGAATTGAAACATGGAAGTACGCGTCCTTCAGGTCAATCGCTGCAAACCAATCTCGGGGACGGATGCACTCGAAAATGCGTTTCTGCGTGAGCATTTTGAATGGTAGCTTGTGGAGGCTCCGATTCAAAACTCGCAGGTCCAAGATCGGTCGTAACCCGCCGCTTTTCTTGGGTACAATGAAGTAGGGGCTGTAGAACCCCGACCTCAAATCGGCTGGAGGGACCGGCTCTATCGCGTCCTTCGCCAGTAGGACTGCGATCTCCGCACGCAGGACAGGGGCATCGGCATCTTTCGCTGTAGTGAAGAGGACGTCCCTGAACTTGGGGGGGGGAGCCGGGCGAACTGAATCGCAAAGCCGACCCTGATGGTCCGAAGGAGCCAGCGAGACGGACTGGGGAGCGCTAACCCGGCTCGCAGAGACCGTACAAGCAGCGAGGTGGAACACAGGGACGCGGCTCGGGGGGCTCTCTTTGTGAGGCGGCCCGAAGCAGCGTCACAGTGTGCTAGGCAACACTTACCTGGCTCCACGGATGGACAGAGGGAGCAGTCGAGGCTTTGGCTGCCCGCTGCTCGCTGCTGTCCGCTGGCGACAGAAGAGGGGGATGAGAGTGGTGAGGTTTTTCTCCTCCCACTGCTCTCCAAACCCTCTTCAGACCTGGAAATGGAGGAACTGCTCTTTAAAATTTGGGTACCGCTGCCTCTTGGGTCAGTGGCGGAACAGAAACAAACCCAATAAAGGATTTACCACCTGGCCCTCCTCCAGGGGTGGAAGAGCAGCCCCACCCATCTCTGGGTCGCCCGTCTCAGGGGTGATTCTCACCAACCAGTTAAACAGCTGCAGAGACGGGAGGCGTCATCTCCCCGCAATGGATACAGCAGAGCCTGCTGGGCCGGAGTTTCTTGCAGGGGACGACACCCTTGGCGACGAGCAGACTGAGGGGCGGCCCAAGAGGAACTCAATGGTTTGTCATGGGAAGCTCCCCTATCCGCTACTAACTGAGGAGAACCGCTGGGCTCAGTCCTCGACAGTGTCACCGAAAGGCCACCTCGTAAGATGGGAGCATTGAGAAAGCACTTAGCTTGACAACCTCTCACACCTCACAAGGTAAGCCAGGGGGCACTTCTGGACCACGGAGGTGGACATCGTCTGGCTGAGGGCCTGCGCCGTGACTTTGATCACGGTTAGTCAACAAGCGCAGCTCAACCCCAGCACAGAACTACCCTCATGCAAAAAGAGTGCCTTGGCCTCACATGCAGGGTGGGTGTGGTCTGTGTACAGCCACCCCATCCAAGAGGGTAGTGAGAGAGGAAAAACTTATGCAGATTGGCACCTTTGGCATTCCATATTTATGGCACCAATATACCCCGATACTGCCAAGTTTTCCATGCACATCTGGAAGACCCAGGAAAGCATGGCTGTAAACTCTGAATCTGAGTCAGCATAAGCACACACCATTACAGTGGGCAGCGTCACCCTCATTTCCAGAGCATAACAGCACTCTCTCCGATGCTGCAATCGACGTCTGTCCCTCAGCTGGAGCTCTGAATGAAATGCTAGGTTCCCCTATGAAAAGGACCAGCAATCCAATCCAGAAACTGCACAGCTTGCAATGCGCTAGAGAGGGAGGGGCCCTAGGGGGTTGGTTCCCCGAAGGAACCCCTCAACCTCATGTCACCCAAGCCATATCAGCAAAGTAGACCTCTTCTGGTGCACCAGAGAGGGCACTACAATGGAGATTACGCAAGGGAACCGCGCATCTAGAGCGCCGAGCGAGCGCTGGGTTGCCGTGACAACCCGCGCTGCAGCCCGGCAGCTCGACGGCACACGACACGCAGAGGAGCGAGAGGTTTGCTCTCGTTGATCTCCACGGTCTCCCAGAGTGTCGGGCAGAGCCACGGCTGTGCTTTTACACACAAGCGGCAGCTGGCCAACAACAGAGGGGACTCAAGCTTCCCGGAGAAAGAAGAGTCACGTCCGGCGTGTCGACGTGATCATGTTCTCATATGAAAACATGAACACCCACGAACATCATTTCAGCACGCGCCCAGACATGCGAAACGGTGATCGTGGCCGTCAGTGAGGACAGGAACGATCGCATCCAGAAACACAAGTAGGATGTCGTCTTTAAAAAGACGCAAATCTACTTGTGTAAGCTCTTTCAGGGACTTTACTCTTTTAGAAGTGCTGAAGCAAGCAGGGGAACGGCCACCGCAACACAGACAGGGATTGTGTGCAGCCTGTCATGTGCTTTCTCTCTCTTTGAAGGCGCTCACTCTTACCAGCCGTAAAAACGGCTTTTCAGCGCTCAAAAGCGCACCGTACCGGCCGTGAGAACAGCCTTCTGACGCTGTCAAACAGCTATTTGCTCAAAAACGGCAAACGAAACAGAAAAAGAGAGGACGTCGACCCCGCTGCTGTGCTGTTCGCCCGCACTCGGAAAAAAAGAGAAGTTCAACCAAAAAGCTTGACTCGTCTTCTAGCAGACACTCGCTTGCAGAGAACAGGAACAAACACCGTTCGGCTCCGAAGCGAAAAGCTGAAGATGCAACGCACCTGCTGCTCATTATATACCCGCGCTGCGAGGCGAGCAGCTGATGCATATGATTGCATGCCAATGTGCATTGGCTCGTTTAGTTACACTTGAAGTAGATTGGCCTCTCTAGCGAGATTCCTATTCGTCGGTTTGTCCGACGTACGTCGAACGTGACCGACTGAATGGGAACATTATATAATGTTGTCAATAAAACATTCGCACAATGTTTCAATAAAACAAATGAAGAACATTCTCTCAGCAACATTAGGAAAACGCTATAAGAACAACACTGTGGTTTGAGGTGATGAAATGTTCTGTATAAAATGTTCTTCTAATGTGACGTATTAACCACGATAGAACATTTTACCTGAACATTTTGAGGATGTTTTGAAGATGTTATTGAGGTAACATATTATATAATATTGTAAATATAACATTCGCACAATGTTTCAATAAAACAAAGGAAGAACATTCTCTCAGCAACATTAGGAAAACACTATAAGAACATGATTGAGGTTTGAGGTGATGAAATGTTCTGTGTAAAATGTTCTTCTAATGTGACGTATTAACAAATCTAGAACATTTAACCTGCAACATTTTGAGGATGTTATTGAGGTAACATATTATATAATGTTTTAAATATAACATTCGCACAATGTTTCAATAAAACAAAGGAAGAACATTCTCTCAGCAACATTAGGAAAACACTATAAGAACATGATTGAGGTTTGAGGTGATGAAATGTTCTGTATAAAATGTTCTTCTAATGTGACGTATTAACAAATCTAGAACATTTAACCTGCAACATTTTGAGGATGTTATTGAGGTAACATATTATATAATGTTGTAAATATAACATTCGCACAATGTTTCAATAAAACAAAGGAAGAACATTCTCTCAGCAACATTAGGAGAACGCTATAAGAACATGATTGAGGTTTGAGGTGATGAAATGTTCTGTGTAAAATGTTCTTCTAATGTGACGTATTAACCATGATAGAACATTTTACCTGAACATTTTGAGGATGTTTTGAAGATGTTATTGAGGTAACATATTATATAATATTGTAAATATAACATTCGCACAATGTTTCAATAAAACAAAGGAAGAACATTCTCTCAGCAACATTAGGAAAACACTATAAGAACATGATTGAGGTTTGAGGTGATGAAATGTTCTGTGTAAAATGTTCTTCTAATGTGACGTATTAACAAATCTAGAACATTTAACCTGCAACATTTTGAGGATGTTATTGAGGTAACATATTATATAATGTTTTAAATATAACATTCGCACAATGTTTCAATAAAACAAAGGAAGAACATTCTCTCAGCAACATTAGGAAAACACTATAAGAACATGATTGAGGTTTGAGGTGATGAAATGTTCTGTATAAAATGTTCTTCTAATGTGACGTATTAACAAATCTAGAACATTTAACCTGCAACATTTTGAGGATGTTATTGAGGTAACATATTATATAATGTTGTAAATATAACATTCGCACAATGTTTCAATAAAACAAAGGAAGAACATTCTCTCAGCAACATTAGGAGAACGCTATAAGAACATGATTGAGGTTTGAGGTGATGAAATGTTCTGTGTAAAATGTTCTTCTAATGTGACGTATTAACCATGATAGAACATTTTACCTGAACATTTTGAGGATGTTTTGAAGATGTTATTGAGGTAACATATTATATAATGTTGTCAATATAACATTCGCACAATGTTTCAATAAAACAAAGGAAGAACATTCTCTCAGCAACATTAGGAGAACGCTATAAGTGTTACAGATCCCTTGTTTCCCTGGACTCCATTTCCCATGATCCTCCTGTTTCGTCACCTGCACTCACTTCCCTCGTCAGCTCCTCATCATCACAGATCACCTGCACCTGGACTCTATTGTCAGCACTCCCCATATATTGCACTCACTCCCTTCACTCCTCGTCCGTTCTCTGTTTTGTTAAGATGTATGTTTGGTGTTTCCTGCTTTCTGTTTAATAAACGTATCATTCGTATTGTGGAAATCCGTATCAGCCTCATCTCTACCAGCATCCGTAACAGAAGAACGGACCTTAAACGACCGGATTTTCCACAAAAAAAAAAAAAAAAAAAATGGAGACTTCCACCAGCTCCCTGGCTCCTGCTCCTCCAGCGCCTCTCACTCTTCTGACAACCGGCGATCGCCTCATCGGGCTCCTACAGGTGGGTCGTTCGCTGGAGAGGTATGTGGAGGAGTTCGTGGAGCTTGCTTTCTTGTCTGACTGGCCTGATGCTCAGTTGATCTCCTTGTTTTTGGATGGATTGGATGACGACACTATCCGTTTTGATGAACCTGTTTTTTGTTTCTCCTTAAGCGATACTATCAATTTAATTTTGTGGTTGAATGGCTCCAAATTCTTAGTAGAAGAGGTTCAGGATCAGTGTTGTCGTCCGGTCCATCCAGAAACACGGTTGGCCGGGCCAGTCAGTCAACCTCCGGCTTCCTCCGCATACCCCTCCAGCGAACTCCCTGCCTGCCCCAGGCTGGACCCATATTCCGCTACTGGGCCCAGTAAGCGGAGGAGGAGGAAGAAAGCGGCCCCAATGTCTCCAGAGCCCGCTCCAGTATCTCCAGAGCCCGCTCCAGTATCTCCAGAGCCCACTCCAGTGTCTCCAGAGCCCGCTCCAGTGTCTCCAGAGCCCGCTCCAGTGTCTCCAGAGCCCGCTCCAGTATCTCCAGAGCCCGCTCCAGTATCTCCAGAGCCCGCTCCAGTATCTCCAGAGCCCGCTCCAGTATCTCCAGAGCCCGCTCCAGTCCCCACAGAGCCAGCTCCAGTGCCTGTGGGGATTTTAATTGTATATGAGGGGATGGATAGTACCCATCTTCCAGCCTCACACAAGCCGCCCAGTCATGCGGCCTGGCTTATAGACTTTTGGGCCGAGCCAAGTTCTCCAGTCTCCGCCGCCGAGCCAGCAGCGCCAGTCTCCGCCGCCGAGCCAGCAGCGCCAGTCTCCGCCGCCGAGCCAGCAGCGCCAGTCTCCGCCGCCGAGCCAGCAGCGCCAGTCTCCGCCGCCGAGCCAGCAGCGCCAGTCTCCGCCGCCGAGCCAGCAGCGCCAGTCTCCGCCGCCGAGCCAGCAGCGCCAGTCTCCGCCGCCGAGCCAGCAGCGCCAGTCTCCGCCGCCGAGCCAGCAGCGCCAGTCTCCGCCGCCGAGCCAGCAGCGCCAGTCTCCGCCGCCGAGCCAGCAGCGCCAGTCTCCGCCGCCGAGCCAGCTGCTCCTATGAACTGTGTGTCTGAACCCTCCAGCCCAAAGACTGTTTTCCCTCCCTGCCTCCCTCTCCCACCTCCATCCAGTTATGTTTACACGGAACCTTCACCTCCAGCCCCCTCGCCCAGATCTCCACCTCGGACCTCTGGGCGATTACCTACACCCCGGCTCCAACCTCCCTCTGCTCCACCGTTACCCATCAGTCCACCAGCGTCACCAGTATCCATCCTGCCTCCACTCACACCTTGTGCACTCGTCAGCCTGCCCTTCCCTCTGGACTACACTCCTCCGTCTCCGCTCCGTCACTCCGTCCCTCAGTTTCAGTTGGCCTCCTCACTCCCCCCGGTGTTCTTTTTGTTGGCTGTCCTACTGCTTCTACTGCGGCCTTCTGGAGTCCCGGCTGCGCTTCGGTCGGCAGAGCCTTTGGTTCCGCCATCTCCCGCCGGTCCTTCAGCGCCGCCTGGGCTCAACGCCTCGAAGGCTTCGGCTCCTGACCCGCCATGGCTGCCCGCTGCACCTGACCCGCCATGGCTGCCCGCTGCACCTGACCCGCCATGTATGCCCGCTGCATGTCTGCCCGCTGCACCTGACCCGCCATGGCTGCCCGCTGCACCTGACCCGCCATGGCTGCCTTCAACCCCTGACCCGCCATGGCTGCCTTCAACCCCTGACCCGCCATGGCTGCCTTCAACCCCTGACCCGCCATGGCTGCCTTTGGCCCCTGACCCGCCATGGCTGCCTTTGGCTCCTGACCCGCCATGGCTGCCTTTGGCTCCTGACCCGCCATGGCTGCCTTCGGCTCCTGACCCGCCATGGCTGCCTTCAACCCCTGACCCGCCATGGCTGCCTTTGGCTCCTGACCCGCCATGGCTTTTGAGCCCGCCCTGGAGACCTCCACTCCAGTCTACTCATCCCCCTGCTCCGGTTTGAGGTCTCCAGGGCGCCCGCCCCCCTCCCGGTTGTTACATCTACGGCGCGAGGACGCGCCTACCGGGAGGGGGAGGTACTGTTACAGATCCCTTGTTTCCCTGGACTCCATTTCCCATGATCCTCCTGTTTCGTCACCTGCACTCACTTCCCTCGTCAGCTCCTCATCATCACAGATCACCTGCACCTGGACTCTATTGTCAGCACTCCCCATATATTGCACTCACTCCCTTCACTCCTCGTCCGTTCTCTGTTTTGTTAAGATGTATGTTTGGTGTTTCCTGCTTTCTGTTTAATAAACGTATCATTCGTATTGTGGAAATCCGTATCAGCCTCATCTCTACCAGCATCCGTAACAATAAGAACATGATTGAGGTTTGAGGTGATGAAATGTTCTGTATAAAATGTTCTTCTAATGTGACGTATTAACAAATCTAGAACATTTAACCTGCAACATTTTGAGGATGTTATTGAGGTAACATATTATATAATGTTGTAAATATAACATTCGCACAATGTTTCAATAAAACAAAGGAAGAACATTCTCTCAGCAACATTAGGAGAACGCTATAAGAACATGATTGAGGTTTGAGGTGATGAAATGTTCTGTGTAAAATGTTCTTCTAATGTGACGTATTAACCATGATAGAACATTTTACCTGAACATTTTGAGGATGTTTTGAAGATGTTATTGAGGTAACATATTATATAATATTGTAAATATAACATTCGCACAATGTTTCAATAAAACAAAGGAAGAACATTCTCTTAGCAACATTAGGAAAACACTATAAGAACATGATTGAGGTTTGAGGTGATGAAATGTTCTGTATAAAATGTTTTTCTAATGTGACGTATTAACAAATGTAGAACATTTAACCTGCAACATTTTGAGGATGTTATTGAGGTAACATATTATATAATGTTGTAAATATAACATTCGCACAATGTTTCAATAAAACAAAGGAAGAACATTCTCTCAGCAACATTAGGAGAACGCTATAAGAACATGATTGAGGTTTGAGGTGATGAAATGTTCTGTGTAAAATGTTCTTCTAATGTGACGTATTAACCATGATAGAACATTTTACCTGAACATTTTGAGGATGTTTTGAAGATGTTATTGAGGTAACATATTATATAATGTTGTCAATATAACATTCGCACAATGTTTCAATAAAACAAAGGAAGAACATTCTCTCAGCAACATTAGGAAAACACTATAAGAACATGATTGAGGTTTGAGGTGATGAAATGTTCTGTGTAAAATGTTCTTCTAATGTGACGTATTAACAAATCTAGAACATTTCACCTGCAACATTTTGAAGATGTTATTGAGGTAACATATTATATAATGTTGTCAATATAACATTCGCACAATGTTTCAATAAAACAAAGGAAGAACATTCTCTCAGCAACATTAGGAAAACACTATAAGAACATGATTGAGGTTTGAGGTGATGAAATGTTCTGTGTAAAATGTTCTTCTAATGTGACGTATTAACAAATCTAGAACATTTCACCTGCAACATTTTGAGGATGTTATTGAGGTAACATATTATATAATGTTGTAAATATAACATTCGCACAATGTTTCAATAAAACAAAGGAAGAACATTCTCTCAGCAACATTAGGAAAACACTATAAGAACATGATTGAGGTTTGAGGTGATGAAATGTTCTGTATAAAATGTTCTTCTAATGTGACGTATTAACAAATGTAGAACATTTAACCTGCAACATTTTGAGGATGTTATTGAGGTAACATATTATATAATGTTGTAAATATAACATTCGCACAATGTTTCAATAAAACAAAGGAAGAACATTCTCTCAGCAACATTAGGAGAACGCTATAAGAACATGATTGAGGTTTGAGGTGATGAAATGTTCTGTGTAAAATGTTCTTCTAATGTGACGTATTAACCATGATAGAACATTTTACCTGAACATTTTGAGGATGTTTTGAAGATGTTATTGAGGTAACATATTATATAATGTTGTCAATATAACATTCGCACAATGTTTCAATAAAACAAAGGAAGAACATTCTCTCAGCAACATTAGGAGAACGCTATAAGAACATGATTGAGGTTTGAGGTGATGAAATGTTCTGTATAAAATGTTCTTCTAATGTGACGTATTAACAAATCTAGAACATTTAACCTGCAACATTTTGAGGATGTTATTGAGGTAACATATTATATAATGTTGTAAATATAACATTCGCACAATGTTTCAATAAAACAAAGGAAGAACATTCTCTCAGCAACATTAGGAAAACACTATAAGAACATGATTGAGGTTTGAGGTGATGAAATGTTCTGTATAAAATGTTCTTCTAATGTGACGTATTAACAAATCTAGAACATTTAACCTGCAACATTTTGAGGATGTTATTGAGGTAACATATTATATAATGTTGTAAATATAACATTCGCACAATGTTTCAATAAAACAAAGGAAGAACATTCTCTCAGCAACATTAGGAGAACGCTATAAGAACATGATTGAGGTTTGAGGTGATGAAATGTTCTGTGTAAAATGTTCTTCTAATGTGACGTATTAACCATGATAGAACATTTTACCTGAACATTTTGAGGATGTTTTGAAGATGTTATTGAGGTAAAATATTATATAATATTGTAAATATAACATTCGCACAATGTTTCAATAAAACAAAGGAAGAACATTCTCTCAGCAACATTAGGAAAACACTATAAGAACATGATTGAGGTTTGAGGTGATGAAATGTTCTGTATAAAATGTTCTTCTAATGTGACGTATTAACAAATCTAGAACATTTAACCTGCAACATTTTGAGGATGTTATTGAGGTAACATATTATATAATGTTGTAAATATAACATTCGCACAATGTTTCAATAAAACAAAGGAAGAACATTCTCTCAGCAACATTAGGAAAACACTATAAGAACATGATTGAGGTTTGAGGTGATGAAATGTTCTGTGTAAAATGTTCTTCTAATGTGACATATTAACCATGATAGAACATTTTACCTAAACATTTTGAGGATGTTATTGAGGTAACATATTATATAATGTTGTAAATATAACATTCGCACAATGTTTCAATAAAACAAAGGAAGAACATTCTCTCAGCAACATTAGGAGAACGCTATAAGAACATCACTGTGGTTTGAGGTGATGAAATGTTCTGTATAAAATGTTCTTCTAATGTGACATATTAACAAAACTAGAACATTTCACCTGCAACATTTTGAGGATGTTATTGAGGTAACAGATTATTCAAATTTGTAAATATTCACTATTTTTTTATAAATATTCACTATTATTCATTCCTTAAATTGAACAATCTCAGAACTAACATTATATTGTATTATTAAACTTGAGTTCTCAATGTACTATTGAAATTAATTTCTGCACAATTTAATGTTTTCTTTTTTTCTACAATTGAAGAGTTCAGATGCAAAAGCCTGTGCAAGTGGCATCTGAAATTTTCTTCTTAAATTAGCATTTTTGTCAAGCTTGTATGTTTAGGTTCAGTAAATTTCACTTTAATGGCAATTAATAGGTCCTTTTCATTGCCATTAAAGTGTAATAAGCTTGATAAACATGCTTGTTTTATATAAGAAAATTTCAAATGGCACTTAAAGGCTTTTGCATCTGAAGTCTTCAATTATTATTGTACATAACTGATATAGCATTGTATTAGCAACAATTTCCTTCACTGTTTTGTTTCTTTTCGCTTTATTAAAAGAAAAAAGAAAAAAAAAGAAAGAAAGAAAGAAACTTCCCCCCAATGTTCAAGACATGGTTAGCTTGGTTTATGTAAGAATGGAGAATATACAATATTGCCACAATGTTCCATAATAAAGGAGTAACATTATCAAAACAACATTTGTAAAATGTGGATATTATTCCAGATTGTGATGAAGTTTGGGCCAGATCATCATTACATCTGGCACTTCTGTTTTGGTTCTAGGTCTGGCTGGCATCATGTTTTAACACCATTGGGTGAAACAGCATTGGGCTGAACTAAAAAGAAACAACATATAATAAGATACAAAATATAATAAGAAACAAAAGATGAAATGCATTATTTTAGTTGAACACTGGCTTGACTGCAGAAGTGAGATGAATTCTGGGGGAAGGGAAAGTCTCGAATTTGGCTGAACTGTTGCGTGAACGTGTTTACCATAGGGCAGGGATGGGCAACTTTGATATTGACGAGGGCCAACATTTTTTCTCCTTGATACCTGGGGACCAGATTACTAATCCACACTCGCACCTTTTACACTGTCTTACTCACTTTACTTTTTACTAAGGGAAATTTATTTATAATTAATGTCATTTGTTTTAAAAAGATTGTATTAACTGTAGCCTAAATGGGGAAACTTTGTTTTCAGTTGGCAAGCAATATTAAAGGGATAGTTCACCCCAAAAAAAATTAAATTCTGTCATCATTTACCTACCTCAAGTTTCTGTTGTACAAAGAAGATATTTTGAGGAATGTTTGTAACCAAGGTTGCTTTGGGACTAATACTATGGAAGTCAATGGTGCCCCAGAACTGTTCAGTTTCCCACATTCTTCAGAATATCTTATTTTGTGTTGAACAGGACAAATACATTTATACAGGTTTGGAACAACTTGAGGGTGTGTAAATAATGACATTTTTATTTTTGGGTGAATTATCCCTTTAATATCTTTATTAACAATATTAACATCTCAATGGCATTTTCTGTAAATTTGCAACAAACAAATGTAGCTACAGTTTATATTTGATTACAAGGTTAGAGAACATTTTCAACTCAGCCTCGTTAAAAAGTGCTTATTTTAAAATATGACAATCTACTGGGTGTTTACAGGAGACGAGAGGCGCTGATTGGGCCATGGTAAATCGACGCGTAAATCCACCAATCACAGCGTGCTTTTCTCGTGACGTAGGAACATTTGAAATTGACGAACAGCGCGAATGGTAGTTGAAGAAATTGGCGCAAAATGTCCCTGGTCTGATTGTCTTTTTGACGGAAAAAGCGAGTACGGACTCGTTCACAAACAGAGTCGCGGCAGATATAGAGTTGTGATGGAGGATGTTTTACCCGCTGGGACAGTTTGTGGCCCGAACAACACAACTGTCTCCTGGTCAACGGAACTCTGCCCTCAACAATAAATACTGGAATGTAAGTTTTTATATGTCTTTTTCAGTTTACATCTTTCGTTTATCCTTTACGTATACACTAAAATCCGTTAGATCTTTCTTATCATGACAATTACATTAATTGTGGGTGTATAGCCTACTGCTTTAGAATAACCGCTAACTTTTAGATTTGTTTTCATCCAGAATCCAAACGGCCTACTTAAATATGGACACTGATGATGCAACAAAAAGTCTTCATTTAAAAACAAAGGTACTTTAATCCGTCGTTATGCAATATTGTGTTCTATATGAATACGGATACTGTGCATTTGCTACTTAAAAGTGTTAATCTGATTATTTCTTTTGAACTTAAATAATAATATTTAGGTAATTCATAAAGATATGTTGAAATGGGAAAGATGTGTTTTAATTTTTTTTAGGTACTTTGGGGCTGACAGACAGCCATTGTGAAGGACACAATCTGGCAAAAATGTACCTGCAGAAGTGAATGGGAGGATATGGGTAAGTGGTTTTGTAAGTTTTGTTGTAAATCTTAATAAAATGTCCTTTAGAAACAGTTTGTAGTAATTATTTACTAATATTTTCAAGAACAAAATTATGTTGGTTTAAGAAATGCAACATATTGTTAACCTATTTGAACATTATTATTATTATTATTATCATTAATAATATTATTATTATGTTTTCCTCCGAGACTAAATTTTTTAACCCTTAAAGGATTAGTTCACTTTCAAATGAAAATTAGCCCAAGCTTAAAGGCCTTTGCACACTGAGTCCAAAATTTGCATGTGAAACTTAAAATAAAAAAATAAATTCGACCTCACGTTACGTCAATTGCGTTTGCACACTGCCTCCGAAACTTTCGTCCGTCAAAAAAATATTCAGATCAGGTTCGATTTTCTGCATTTTTTGCATCCGTGGCATGCATTTTGAGAGACGTTTTGACAATTCAGAGCCACCGTACGCGAACGCAAAAATCCAGAATGCCATCTGGCAAGTTGATCCACGTCTTCTACAGCACAAAACAGCAGCACTTAAAGGGCATATTGCAGGTTAGAGCATCAGTGATTCAATGTATAGAAAAATAATGTATTGAATAGATGTTCTTGAAAAAACACATATAAAAACGCTACATAGGCTTCTGGAGTCGTTTTTTTGTGAGAGAATTTTACTTCCACATCTGAAAAATGCCAAATCGGAAGTGACCTAACTCAAGGGAGTGCGATCAATATAAACAATAGGAAAACAATGGATCGCAATGACAGTTCGGACGCTGAGGAAATTGTAAATTTTTATTCATACTCGTATCACAAACCACAGCTATACAATTAGCCTGCTATGTGTTTAAGAGAGCAGGGACAGACCAGGATTAGACAAAATAATGGTCAAAATAGACAAATTGAGCTGTTGTGTGAGGAGAAGCAGTGGAGAACAGGGCAGCGACCGATGTTAGCTTAGCTAACGATATGTGCTCAGATCACAATATTGTACAGATTATTATCATGATTCAGGCAATAGCAAAGCTATTGGTCATCTAGGAGTAACGTTATTGATTACTAACAGAATCTAATAAACCTTGATCAGGCCTAGCCTATGTCACACGCGTTAATATCCGTCCACACTAAAGTTACGTGATATAGTGGTTTCTCATCACGACTGATTTGGTAGTTATCAAATGAAATAATAAAATAATAATAATAATAATAATAAAGATTTACGGTGCACAATTCATGTGTTCATCAAGCTGCATCTCTGACTGATCCGTGATCATGTCTCCCGCTGGCGGCCGAACATAGTAGTGTTGGTCCCACTTTATATTAAGTGGCCTTAACTACTATGTACTTACATCAAAAAATAAGTACAATGTACTTATTGGGTTCATATTGAATTGCAAAACACATTTGCAGCTATTGAGGTGGATACGGGTAAGGTTAGGGACAGGTTTGGTGGTTTGGGTAGGTTTAAGGGTAGGGGTAAGGTGTAAGGGATGGGTTAACAGTGTATAAATGTAATTACAGAAATTAATTACAGATGTAATTACATGCAGGTGTTTTTAAAATATAAGTACAATGTAAAAACATGTATGTACACAATAAGCGCATTGTATCAAATGATTAATTTACATGTAAGTACATAGTAGTTAAGACCACTTAATATAAAGTGGGTCCGTAGTGTATGTGTTTCATGTAATGTTATCCTTTATTCATTAATTCTGTGTTATGAGTTCATTCCGTGCCCATTCACTGATAGTGTGAGGATGTATATGACGCCATGATTATGTAGTTGTGTGAACTTGAATGTATATACGTTTACAGTATATACATGGCATGAATGAAATTGGAGTATTTACATTACCAGCACATAATTCAAAACTGTTTTGTGTAAGTGTGAGACTGTATGTGTACATAATTTGTATTCATCAGTGTTGAAATTGATTCAAGTAAAAATGGCGAAGAAGCATTGCGTGTATAAGTTTATTCATTTAATATCATTATTTACAGTAGTATTACAATGTTGAACTCCATCATATCGCCAGGATGATAATCCTCCGGTCTATAATAAACGTGTTTATCGAAGCAGATGCAGAAGTGAAGTCCCGTCTCTTCACCTGCACAAAACACCCCGGCACGGAAGATAGCAGCGTCCTTGTTATTAAACCTCTGGACTCGATGTCCTGACAGGCTGGAGTTTGTGCAACCTCCACAAACACAATAATTTACCATGACGATGATAAATAGAATACAAAAACTACAGAAAACACACTAATTCACGACCGCTGTCAATGAATACCAGCCTACTCTGCACTGAATCAACACAGAGCTCGGCGATCGACTCCTTTGAGTGACGTAAAATGACGCGACGCTGAAAAAAAAAAGCATTTTTTACAGAGACTGTCACTTTATCTACTAAATTCATGCCCTTATGTCCTGCAAAACATGTTTAAACCCTGCAGTACCCTTTTATATGGTATTTTTGTACAAGGTTATATATTCATCTAAAAAAAATGTTTAACCTGCAATATGCACTTTAATGACAAACAATGTGCGGTTAATGAAGGCCTTCTGAAGTGTGAAGCGATGCATTTGTGTAAGAAAAATATCCATATTTAACAAGTTATGAAGTAAAATATCTAGTGGTCTGGCCAAAGCTAGATATTTTCCTTCATATACACCTAGGATGGCTTGGGTGAATAAAGCTTGGTGTCATTTTCAAGCACCAAACAGTTCAGTTCAGTGCTATCATTTGTAACTGATCAGACTTAACTGTTGTCATATACAGTGTTAAGTTGGGCAACCCTTTGCAGAATTTGTGAAAATGTGAATAATTTTAACAGAATAAAAGCGATCATACAAATTGCATGTTATTTAAGTTGGCTTGAAAAAGCCAACTTACTGATCTGCTATATAAACTTATTAAGTTGGCTTGAAAAATCCAACTTACTGATCTGCTATATAAACTTATTAAGTTGGCTTGAAAGAGCCAACTTACTGATCTTCTATTTAAGCTTATTAATGGTGCTTGCCAAAGGCAAAGCTCCATTCTTATTCTCCTGCATACTTATTCTTCTTCTTCTTCTGGACAAAATTTCGGCGCGTAACTAGTCCCGCAGTTTTTGTCACAGACCCACGGATGAGGTGTCAAATCGTGCGGATTATTCGGGAATGGTGTGCTATGACTTTTATAAGCAATCGGGTGTACGATGTTCGTCCGGCGGGCGAAAAATTGGGCGAAAAATCCCATTGACTTAACATTGCGACAAACTTTGACGGGTCATAGCTCTTAACGAGGATTTCGTAGAAACATGTGGGTTACTAAGTTTGAAGGGGCTGACAGGCTCTGTCAGACCATATCTCAAAATGGGGTGTAAGTTGTACCCCTGGGGTACAAGAGCTGCCCAAAGTTGCCCCATAGACTTACTATGGTGAAGCCGTGCCCATGAACCAGGAAGTACTGTGTTTTTCCTACTATGGGAAATTACATAGGGATTTTGTATTGAACATAACTCTGGATTACAATGTCATAGAGACAAGGGGGTGGGCTCATTTTACTCAGGCAACCAATCAGTCTCTCAGGATCATTGTGAAACTATCAAGCCACGCCCTAGTAACCATATAGAGCACCATAGCAACAAGTTCCATAGACTTCCATTGAAAAAGATCAAAGGAATATCTTTGGATAGAAGTGTCATAGAAACATGAGGTTGGGCTCATTTGACTCGGGGCAGCAAATGGCCAATCACAAATCACCTTAAACACTTCATAGCCACGCCCTAGCAACCATTTAGAGCACCCTAGCAACCCAAAGCATAGAGGGATATCTTCAAATCTGAACATCATAAAGGAATGGGGGTTGATTTATATCATTCATACTGGCAAGCAGCCTTTGGTTTATCATTACTGGCAGTTGCCAAGCCACTCCCTAGCAACCAAACAGAGTACCCTAGCAACCGTTTTGCAAGATCTATATCTCTGCATCAGAAAATCGTAAAGACATGGGGGTTGGTTTATATTGTCAAGCAGCCTTTGGAGTATCATCATTGGTAGCTGCCAAGCCACTCCTTAGCAACCAAACAGAGTACCCTAGCAACCGTTTAGCAAGATCTATATCTCTGCATCAGAGCATCATAGAGACATGGCGGTTGGCTCTTTTGACTCATGCTAGCAAACTGGACTTCCAACATGTTACACATGCTAGCAGTGAATAGCTACATGCTAATAGTGATTAGCTTAGGGTTTAAACATGACACAAACTAGTAAAAATGTGTTAGCATCATGCTGGTAACATGCTAATTGTGTTAACATCATGTTAATAGCATGCTAATCATGTTAGCATCATGCTAGCAAACATGCTAATTATGTTATCATCTTGTTAAAACCATGCTAATCATGTTAGCATGTTGCTAGCATTATGCTAACATGATTAGCATATTGTTTAAAACATGTTAGCAGCATGCTAAGGGTGTTAGCATCATGGTAGCAACATGCTAATCATGTTAGCATCTTGCTAAAAACATCCTAGCAGGACGGTAATTATGTTAGCATAGTTTTGCCACTGCAAGCACCATTCACATTTTCTTCAGGAAATGTACATTCTAGTTAATGGTGCTTGCCAAAGGCAAAGCTCCATTCTTATTATTGCTCATACTTATTATAATTATTTTTCTGGACAAAAGTTTGGCGCGCTACTCCTCCCTCAGTTTTTGTCCTAGACCCATGAATCAGGTGTCAAATCGACCGGCTTATTGAGGAGAGGTGTGCTATGACTTTTATAAGCGATCGGGTGTACGATGTTCGTCCGGCGGGCGAAAAAGTAGCGAAAAAAATCCCATAGACTTTGTATTGCGACAAACTTTGACGAGTCATTGCTCCGAGCGAGAATTTCGTAGAAACATGTGGGTTACCACGTTTGAAGAGGCTGGCAAGCTCTGTCAGACCATACCTCAAAATGGGGTGTAAGTTGTACCCCTGGGGCGCAAGAGCTGCCCAAAGTTGCCCCATAGACATACTATGGTGAAGCCGTGCCCATGAACCAGGAAGTACTGTGTTTTTCCTACTATGGGAAATTACATAGGGATTTTGTATTGAACATAACTATGGTTCACAATGACATAGAGACAAGGGGGTGGGCTCATTTTACTCAGGCAACCAATCAGTCTCTCAGGATCATTGTGAAGCTATCAAGCCACACCCTAGTAACCACATAGAGCACCATAGCAACAAGTTCCATAGACTTCCATTGAAAAAGATCAAAGGAATATCTTTGGATAGAAGTGTCATAGGAACATGAGGGTGGGCTCATTTGACTCGGGCAGCAAACGGCCAATCACAAATCACCTTCAAGACTTCATAGCCACGCCCTAGCAACCATTTAGAGAATCCTAGCAACCCAAAGCATAGAGGGATTTCTTCAAATCTGAATATCATAGAGGCATGGGGGTTGGTTTATATCATTCATACTGGCAAGCAGCCTTTGGTGTATCATCATTGGTAGCTGCCAAGCCACTCCCTAGCAACCAAACAGTACCCTAGCAACTGTTTTGCAACACCTATATCTCTGCATCAGAACATCGTACAGACATGGGGGTTGGTTTATATTGTCAATCAGCCTTTGGAGTATCATCATTGGTAGCTACCAGGCCACTCCCTAGCAACCAACCAGATTACCCTAGCAACCGTTTTTCAAGATCCATATCTCTGCATTAGAACATCATAAAGACATGGGGGTTGGTTTATATTGTCAAGCAGCCTTTGGAGTATCATCATTGGCAAACACCAAGCCACTCCCTAGCAACCAAACAGAGTACCATAGCAACCGTTATGCAACACCTATATCTCTGCATCAGAACATCATAGAGACATGGCGGTTGGCTCTTTTGACTCATGCTAGCAAACTGGACTTCCAACATGCTACACATGCTAGCAGTGAATAGCTACATGCTAATAGTGATTAGCTTAGGGTTTAAACATGACACAAACTAGTAAAAATGTGTTAGCATCATGCTGGTAGCATGCTAATTGTGTTAGCATCATGCTAGTAGAATGCTAATCATGTTAGCATCATGCTAGCAAACATGCTAATCATGTTAGCATCTTGTTAAAAACATGCTAGCATCTTGTTAAAAACATGCTAGCAAAATGGTAATCATGCTAGCATCATGCTATCATTATGCTAATCATGTTAGCATTTTGCTAGCATAATGCTAACATGATTAGCATTTGTTAAAATAATGCTAGCAACATGGTAATCATGGTATCATCATGCTAGCATTATGCTAATCATGTTAGCATGTTGCTAGCATTATGCTAACATGTTTAGCATCTTGTTTAAAACATGTTAGCACAATGCTAAGGGTGTTAGCATCATGCTAGCAACATTCTAATCATGTTAGCATCTTGCTAAAAACATCCTAAAGAGGACGGTAATTATGTTAGCATAGTTTTGCCACTGCAAGCACCATTCACATTTTCTTCAGGAAATGTACATTCTAGTTAATGGTGCTTGCCAAAGGCAAAGCTCCATTCTTATTCTTGCTGCATACTTATTATTCTTCTTCTTCTTCTTCTGGACACAATTTCTGCGCGCTACTCCTCCCGCAGTTTTTGTCATAGACCCATGAATGAGGTGTCAAATCGACCGGCTCATTGAGGACAGGTGTGCTATGACTTTTATAAGCGATCGGGTGTACCATGTTCGTCCGGCGGGCGAAAAAGTAGCGAAAAAAATCCCATAGACTTTGCATTGGGACAAACTTTGATGAGTAATAGCTCCTAATGAGAATTTCATAGAAACATGTGGGTTACCACGTTTGAAGAGCCTGGCTCTCTCAGACCATACCTCAAAATGGGGTGTAAGTTGTACCCCTGGGGCGCAAGAGCTGCCCAAAGTTGCCCCATAGACATACTATGGTGAAGCCGTGCCCATGAACCAGGAAGTACTGTGTTTTTCCTACTATGGGAAATTACATAGGGATTTTGTATTGAACATAACTCTGGATCACAATGTCTTAGAGACAAGGGGGTGGGCTCATTTTACTCAGGCAACCAATCAGTCTCTCAGGATCATTGTGAAGCTATCAAGCCACGCCCTAGCAACCATATAGAGCACCATAGCAACAAGTTCCATAGACTTCCATTGAAAAAGATCAAATGAATATCTTTGGATAGGAGTGTCATAGAAACATGAGGGTGGGCTCATTTGACTCGGGGCAGCAAACGGCCAATCACGAATCACCTTCAACACTTCATAGCCACGCCCTAGCAACCATTTAGAGCACCCTAGCAACCCAAAGCATAGAGGGGATATCTTCAAATCTGAATATCATACAGGCATGGGGGTTGGTTTATATCATTCATACTGGCAAGCAGCCTTTGATGTATCATCATTGGCAGCTGCCAAGCCACTCCCTAGCAACCAAACAGAGTACCCTAGCAACCGTTTTTCAAGATGTATATCTCTGCATCAGAACATCGTACAGACATGGGGGTTGGTTTATATTGTCAAGCAGCCTTTGGAGTATCATCATTGGCAGCTGCCAAGCCACTCCCTAGCAACCAAACAGAGTACCCTAGCAACTGTTTAGCAAGACCTATATCTCTGCATCAGAGCATCATAGAGACATGGCGGTTGGCTCTTTTGACTCATGCTAGCAATCTGGACTTCCAACATGATACACATGCTAGCAGTGAATAGCTACATGCTAATAGTGATTAGCTTAGGGTTTAAACATGACACAAACTAGTGAAAATGTGTTAGCATGATGATAGTAGCATGCTAATCATGTTAGCAAACATGCTAATCATGTTAGCATGTTGTTAACATTATGCTAATCATGTTAGCATCTTGCTAAAAACATGTTAACAGTATGCTACGGGTGTTAACATCATGGTGGCAACATGCTAATCATGTTAGCATGTTGCTAGCATTATGCTAACATGATTAGCATCTTGGTAAACACATCCTAGCAATATGCTAAGGGTGTTAGCATCATGCTACCATCATGCTAATCAAGAGTGCCGAGTTTTGCCACTGCAAGCACCATTCACATTTTCTTCAGGAAATGTACATTCTAGTATTGTAATTACTATTCACCTGAACAAAACTTTGGCGCGTAACTCGTCCCGCACCGTTTGTCGTAGACCCACGAATGAGGTGTCAAATCGACCGGCTTATTGAGGAGAGGTGTGCTATGACTTTTCTAAGCGATCGGGTGTACGATTTTCGCACAGCATACGAAAAAACGGCTGAAAAAACTCCCATAGACTTAACATGGGGGCCAAATCTGTGAGATCATATCTTTGGTTTAGAAGGTCATAGAGACTTGGGGCTGGGCTCTTTTGATTCAGCCTGCCAATAAGTATTGACACAGCATCTTCATAGCCACGCCCTAGCAACCAATTACAGCACCCTAGCAACCGGTGCCGAATTTTGCCACTGCAAGCACCATTCACATTTTCTTCAGGAAATGTACATTCTAGTTAATGGTGCTTGCCAAAGGCAAAGCTCCATTCTTATTATTGCTCATACTTATTATTCTTCGTCTTCTTCTTCTGGACAAAAGTTCGGCGCGCTACTCCTCCCGCAGTTTTTGTCCTAGACCCATGAATGAGGTGTCAAATCGACCGGCTCATTGAGGACAGGTGTGCTATGACTTTTATAAGCGATCGGGTGTACGATGTTCGTCCGGCGGGCGAAAAAGTAGCGAAAAAAATCCCATTGACTTAACATTGCCACAAACTTTGACGAGTCATAACTCCTAACGAGAATTTCGTAGAAACATGTGGGTCACCACGTTTGAAGAGGCTGGCAGGCTCTGTCAGACCATACCTCAAAATGGGGTGTAAGTTGTATCCCTGGGGCGCAAGAGCTGCCCAAAGTTGCCCCATAGACATACTATGGTGAAGCCGTGCCCATGAACCAGGAAGTACTGTGTTTTTCCTACTATGGGAAATTACATAGGGATTTTGTATTGAACATAACTCTGGATCACAATGTCATAGAGACAAGGGGGTGGGCTCATTTTACTCAGGCAACCAATCAGTCTCTCAGGATCATTGTGAAGCTATCAAGCCACGCCCTAGCAACCATATAGAGCACCATAGCAACAAGTTCCATAGACTTCCATTGAAAAAGATCAAATGAATATCTTTGGATAGGAGTGTCAAAGAAACATGAGGGTGGGCTCATTTGACTCGAGGGCAGCAAACGGCCAATCACAAATCACCTTCAAGACATCATAGCCAAGCCCTAGCAACCATTTAGAGCACCCTAGCAACCCAAAGCATAGAGGGGATATCTTCAAATCTGAATATCATAGAGGCATGGGGGTTGGTTTATATCATTCATACTGGCAAGCAGCCTTTGGTTTATCATTACTGGCAGTTGCCAAGCCACTCCCTAGCAACCAAACAGAGTACTCTAGCAACCGTTTTTTTGCAAGATCTATATCTCTGCATCAGAAAATCGTAAAGACATGGGGGTTGGTTTATATTGTCAAGCAGCCTTTGGAGTATCATCATTGGTAGCTGCCAAGCCACTCCTTAGCAACCAAACAGAGTACCCTAGCAACCGTTTAGCAAGATCTATATCTCTGCATCAGAGCATCATAGAGACATGGCGGTTGGCTCTTTTGACTCATGCTAGCAAACTGGACTTCCAACATGCTACACATGCTAGCAGTGAATAGCTACATGCTAATAGTGATTAGCTTAGGGTTTAAACATGACACAAACTAGTAAAAATGTGTTAGCATCATGCTGGTAGCATGCTAATTGTGTTAGCATCATGCTAGTAGCATGCTAATCATGCTAGCATCATGCTAGCAAACATGCTAATCATGTTAGCATCTTGTTAAAAGCATGCTAGCATCTTGTTAAAAGCATGCTAGCATCATGCTAATCATGCTAGCATCATGCTACCAACATGCTAATCATGCTAGCATGTTGTGCATAATGCTAACATGATTAGCATCTTGTTAAAATAATGCTAGCAACATGGTAATCATGCTAGCATCATGCTAGCATAATGCTAATCATGTTAACATGTTGTTAGCATTATGCTAACATGATTAGCATCTTGTTTAAAAACATGCTAGCAGCATGTTAAGGGTGTTAGCATCATGCTAACAACATGCTAATCATGTTAGCATCTTGCTAAAAACATCCTAGCAGGATGGTAACTATGTTAGCAACCGCCTAGCAAGAGTGGCGAGTTTTGCCACTGCAAGCACCATTCACATTTTCTTCAGGAAATGTACATTCTAGTTAATGGTGCTTGCCAAAGGCAAAGCTCCATTCTTATTCTTCTGCATACTTATTATTCTTCTTCTTCTTCTTCTGGACACAATTTCTGCGCGCTACTCCTCCCGCAGTTTTTGTCATAGACCCATGAATGAGGTGTCAAATCGACCGGCTCATTGAGGACAGGTGTGCTATGACTTTTATAAGCGATCGGGTGTACGATGTTCGTCCGGCGGGCGAAAAAGTAGCGAAAAAAAATCCCATAGACTTTGCATTGGGACAAACTTTGACGAGTAATAGCTCCTAACGAGAATTTCATAGAAACATGTGGGTTACCAGGTTTGAAGAGCCTGATAGGCTCTCTCAGACCATACCTCAAAATGGGGTGTAAGTTGTACCCCTGGGGCGCAAGAGCTGCCCAAAGTTGCCCCATAGACATACTATGGTGAAGCCGTGCCCATGAACCAGGAAGTACTGTGTTTTTCCTACTATGGGAAATTACATAGGGATTTTGTATTGAACATAACTCTGGATCACAATGTCATAGAGACAAGGGGGTGGGCTCATATTACTCAGGCAACCAATCAGTCTCTCAGGATCATTGTGAAGCTATCAAGCCACGCCCTAGCAACCATATAGAGCACCATAGCAACAAGTTCCATAGACTTCCATTGAAAAAGATCAAATGAATATCTTTGGATAGGAGTGTCATAGAAACATGAGGGTGGGCTCATTTGACTCGGGGCAGCAAACGGCCAATCACGAATCACCTTCAAGACATCATAGCCATGCCCTAGCAACCATTCAGAGCACCCTAGCAACCCAAAGCATAGAGGGGATATCTTCAAATCTGAACATCATAGAGGAATGGGGGTTGGTTTATAGCATTCATACTGGCAAGCAGCCTTTGGTTTATCATTACTGGCAGCTGCCAAGCCACTCCCTAGCAACCAAACAGAGTACCCTAGCAACCGTTTAGCAAGATCTATATCTCTGCATCAGAACATCGTAAAGACATGGGGGTTGGTTTATATTGTCAAGCAGCCTTTGGAGTATCATCATTGGTAGCTACCAGGCCACTCCCTAGCAACCAACCAGATTACCCTAGCAACCGTTTTTCAAGATCCATATCTCTGCATTAGAACATCATAAAGACATGGGGGTTGGTTTATATTGTCAAGCAGCCTTTGGAGTATCATCATTGGCAAACACCAAGCCACTCCCTAGCAACCAAACAGAGTACCCTAGCAACCATTTAGCGATGCCTATATCTCTGCATCAGAACATCGTAGAGACATGGGGGTTGGCTTTTTTGACTCATGCTAGCAAACTGTACTTGCAACATGCTACACATGCTAGCAGTTAATAGCTACATGCTAATAGTGATTAGCTAAGTGCTAAAGTGGGCTGAGAACATGCTAAGAACTCTATAGAAACTCCATAGTAACTATCTGTGCCAACTACCAACCACCTAGTAACACCATAGCAACCACCCTGGTTACCATAGCAACCGCCCAGAACACCCTAGCAACCGCCTAGCAACACAGTAGTGACCACTCCAGGTACCTTAACTACTGCCTAGCAACACCTTAGCAACCACCCCAAGTACCTTAGCAACCGCCTAGCAACACCTTAGCAACCACCCCAAGTACCTTAGCAACCGCCTAGCAACCGAGTGGCGATTTTGCCACTGCAAGCACCATTCACATTTTCTTCAGGAAATGTACATTCTAGTTAATGGTGCTTGCCAAAGGCAAAGCTCCATTCTTATTCTTCTGCATACTTATTATTCTTCTTCTTCTTCTTCTGGACACAATTTCTGCGCGCTACTCCTCCCGCAGTTTTTGTCATAGACCCATGAATGAGGTGTCAAATCGACCGGCTCATTGAGGACAGGTGTGCTATGACTTTTATAAGCGATCGGGTGTACGATGTTCGTCCGGCGGGCGAAAAAGTAGCGAAAAAAATCCCATAGACTTTGCATTGGGACAAACTTTGACGAGTAATAGCTCCTAACGAGAATTTCATAGAAACATGTGGGTTACCAGGTTTGAAGAGCCTGATAGGCTCTCTCAGACCATACCTCAAAATGGGGTGTAAGTTGTACCCCTGGGGCGCAAGAGCTGCCCAAAGTTGCCCCATAGACATACTATGGTGAAGCCGTGCCCATGAACCAGGAAGTACTGTGTTTTTCCTACTATGGGAAATTACATAGGGATTTTGTATTGAACATAACTCTGGATCACAATGTCATAGAGACAAGGGGGTGGGCTCATATTACTCAGGCAACCAATCAGTCTCTCAGGATCATTGTGAAGCTATCAAGCCACGCCCTAGCAACCATATAGAGCACCATAGCAACAAGTTCCATAGACTTCCATTGAAAAAGATCAAATGAATATCTTTGGATAGGAGTGTCATAGAAACATGAGGGTGGGCTCATTTGACTCGGGGCAGCAAACGGCCAATCACGAATCACCTTCAAGACATCATAGCCATGCCCTAGCAACCATTCAGAGCACCCTAGCAACCCAAAGCATAGAGGGGATATCTTCAAATCTGAACATCATAGAGGAATGGGGGTTGGTTTATAGCATTCATACTGGCAAGCAGCCTTTGGTTTATCATTACTGGCAGCTGCCAAGCCACTCCCTAGCAACCAAACAGAGTACCCTAGCAACCGTTTAGCAAGATCTATATCTCTGCATCAGAACATCGTAAAGACATGGGGGTTGGTTTATATTGTCAAGCAGCCTTTGGAGTATCATCATTGGTAGCTACCAGGCCACTCCCTAGCAACCAACCAGATTACCCTAGCAACCGTTTTTCAAGATCCATATCTCTGCATTAGAACATCATAAAGACATGGGGGTTGGTTTATATTGTCAAGCAGCCTTTGGAGTATCATCATTGGCAAACACCAAGCCACTCCCTAGCAACCAAACAGAGTACCCTAGCAACCATTTAGCGATGCCTATATCTCTGCATCAGAACATCGTAGAGACATGGGGGTTGGCTTTTTTGACTCATGCTAGCAAACTGTACTTGCAACATGCTACACATGCTAGCAGTTAATAGCTACATGCTAATAGTGATTAGCTAAGTGCTAAAGTGGGCTGAGAACATGCTAAGAACTCTATAGAAACTCCATAGTAACTATCTGTGCCAACTACCAACCACCTAGTAACACCATAGCAACCACCCTGGTTACCATAGCAACCGCCCAGAACACCCTAGCAACCGCCTAGCAACACAGTAGTGACCACTCCAGGTACCTTAACTACTGCCTAGCAACACCTTAGCAACCACCCCAAGTACCTTAGCAACCGCCTAGCAACACCTTAGCAACCACCCCAAGTACCTTAGCAACCGCCTAGCAACCGAGTGGCGATTTTGCCACTGCAAGCACCATTCACATTTTCTTCAGGAAATGTACATTCTAGTATTGTAATTACTATTCACCTGAACAAAACTTTGGCGCGTAACTCGTCCCGCACCGTTTGTCGTAGACCCAGAAATGAGGTGTCAAATCGACCGGCTTATTGAGGAGAGGTGTGCTATGACTTTTCTAAGCGATCGGGTGTACGATGTTCGCACAGCGTACGAAAAAACGGCTGAAAAAACTCCCATAGACTTAACATTGGGTCAAAATCTGTGAGATCATATCTTTGGATCAGAAGGTCATAGAGACTTGGGGCTGGGCTCTTTTGATTCGGCCAGCCAATAAGTAGTGACACAGCAACTTCATAGCCACGCCCTAGCAACCAATTACAGCACCCTAGCAACCGGGGCCGAATTTTGCCACTGCAAGCACCATTCACATTTTCTTCAGGAAATGTACATTCTAGTTAATGGTGCTTGCCAAAGGCAAAGCTCCATTCTTATTCTTCTGCATACTTATTAATGGTGCTTGCCAAAGGCAAAGCTCCATTCTTATTCTTCTGCATACTTATTATTCTTCTTCTTCTTCTTCTGGACACAATTTCTGCGCGCTACTCCTCCCGCAGTTTTTGTCATAGACCCATGAATGAGGTGTCAAATCGACCGGCTCATTGAGGACAGGTGTGCTATGACTTTTATAAGCGATCGGGTGTACGATGTTCGTCCGGCGGGCGAAAAAGTAGCGAAAAAAATCCCATAGACTTTGCATTGGGACAAACTTTGACGAGTAATAGCTCCTAACGAGAATTTCATAGAAACATGTGGGTTACCAGGTTTGAAGAGCCTGATAGGCTCTCTCAGACCATACCTCAAAATGGGGTGTAAGTTGTACCCCTGGGGCGCAAGAGCTGCCCAAAGTTGCCCCATAGACATACTATGGTGAAGCCGTGCCCATGAACCAGGAAGTACTGTGTTTTTCCTACTATGGGAAATTACATAGGGATTTTGTATTGAACATAACTCTGGATCACAATGTCATAGAGACAAGGGGGTGGGCTCATATTACTCAGGCAACCAATCAGTCTCTCAGGATCATTGTGAAGCTATCAAGCCACGCCCTAGCAACCATATAGAGCACCATAGCAACAAGTTCCATAGACTTCCATTGAAAAAGATCAAATGAATATCTTTGGATAGGAGTGTCATAGAAACATGAGGGTGGGCTCATTTGACTCGGGGCAGCAAACGGCCAATCACGAATCACCTTCAAGACATCATAGCCATGCCCTAGCAACCATTCAGAGCACCCTAGCAACCCAAAGCATAGAGGGGATATCTTCAAATCTGAACATCATAGAGGAATGGGGGTTGGTTTATAGCATTCATACTGGCAAGCAGCCTTTGGTTTATCATTACTGGCAGCTGCCAAGCCACTCCCTAGCAACCAAACAGAGTACCCTAGCAACCGTTTAGCAAGATCTATATCTCTGCATCAGAACATCGTAAAGACATGGGGGTTGGTTTATATTGTCAAGCAGCCTTTGGAGTATCATCATTGGTAGCTACCAGGCCACTCCCTAGCAACCAACCAGATTACCCTAGCAACCGTTTTTCAAGATCCATATCTCTGCATTAGAACATCATAAAGACATGGGGGTTGGCTTTTTTGACTCATGCTAGCAAACTGTACTTGCAACATGCTACACATGCTAGCAGTAAATAGCAACATGATAATAGTGATTAGCTTAAGGTTTAAACATGACACAAACTAGTAAAAATGTGTTAGAATAATGCTAGTGGCATGTTAATTGTGTTAGCATGATGCTAGTAGCATGATAATCATGTTAGCATCATTAGCAAACATGCTAATCATGCTAGCATCTTAGCAACCACCCCAAGTACCTTAGCAACCGCCTAGCAACAGTGGCGATTTTGCCACTGCAAGCACCATTCACATTTTCTTCAGGAAATGTACATTCTAGTATTGTAATTACTATTCACCTGAACAAAACTGTTGGCTAAGCACCGTTTGTCGTAGACCCACATGAGGTGTCAAATCGACCGGCTTATTGAGGAGAGGTCATGACTTTTCTAATCATTGGGTGTACATTTTCGCACAGCATACGAAAAAATGGCTAAAAAACTCCCATAGACTTAACATGGGGGCCAAATCTGTGAGATCATATCTTTGGTTTAGAAGGTCATAGAGACTTGGGGCTGGGCTCTTTTGATTCAGCCTGCCAATAAGTATTGACACAGCATCTTCATAGCCACGCCCTAGCAACCAATTTCAGCATCAGCAACCAAGAGTGCCGAATTTTGCCACTGCAAGCACCATTCACATTTTCTTCAGGAAATGTACATTCTAGTTCTTCTTATTATTCCGGACAAAAGTTTGGCGCGTAACTTGCCCCGCAC
Source organism: Chanodichthys erythropterus (assembly GCF_024489055.1). NCBI lineage: Eukaryota > Metazoa > Chordata > Actinopteri > Cypriniformes > Xenocyprididae > Chanodichthys > Chanodichthys erythropterus. The sequence goes on along the minus strand of NC_090235.1, from coordinate 42,462,979 downwards.
CGTTTGTCACAGACCCCTGAGTGAGGTGTCAAATCGAGCGGCTCATTGAGGAGAGGTGTGCTATATCTTTTCTAAGCGATCAGGTGTACGATGTTCGCACAGCGGACGAAAAAGCGTCCAAAAAAGTCCCATTGACTTAACATTGGGTCAAAATCTGTGAGATCATATCTTTGGATCAGAAGGTCATAGAGACTTGGGGCTGGGCTCTTTTGATTCGGCCAGCCAATAATTAGTGACACAGCAACTTCATAGCCACACCCTAGCAACCAATTACCTTAGCAACCGCCTAGCAACCGAGTGGCGATTTTGCCACTGCAAGCACCATTCACATTTTCTTCAGGAAATGTACATTCTAGTTAATGGTGCTTGCCAAAGGCAAAGCTCCATTCTTATTCTTCTGCATACTTATTATTCTTCTTCTTCTTCTTCTGGACACAATTTCTGCGCGCTACTCCTCCCGCAGTTTTTGTCATAGACCCATGAATGAGGTGTCAAATCGACCGGCTCATTGAGGACAGGTGTGCTATGACTTTTATAAGCGATCGGGTGTACGATGTTCGTCCGGCGGGCGAAAAAGTAGCGAAAAAAATCCCATAGACTTTGCATTGGGACAAACTTTGACGAGTAATAGCTCCTAACGAGAATTTCATAGAAACATGTGGGTTACCAGGTTTGAAGAGCCTGATAGGCTCTCTCAGACCATACCTCAAAATGGGGTGTAAGTTGTACCCCTGGGGCGCAAGAGCTGCCCAAAGTTGCCCCATAGACATACTATGGTGAAGCCGTGCCCATGAACCAGGAAGTACTGTGTTTTTCCTACTATGGGAAATTACATAGGGATTTTGTATTGAACATAACTCTGGATCACAATGTCATAGAGACAAGGGGGTGGGCTCATATTACTCAGGCAACCAATCAGTCTCTCAGGATCATTGTGAAGCTATCAAGCCACGCCCTAGCAACCATATAGAGCACCATAGCAACAAGTTCCATAGACTTCCATTGAAAAAGATCAAATGAATATCTTTGGATAGGAGTGTCATAGAAACATGAGGGTGGGCTCATTTGACTCGGGGCAGCAAACGGCCAATCACGAATCACCTTCAAGACATCATAGCCATGCCCTAGCAACCATTCAGAGCACCCTAGCAACCCAAAGCATAGAGGGGATATCTTCAAATCTGAACATCATAGAGGAATGGGGGTTGGTTTATAGCATTCATACTGGCAAGCAGCCTTTGGTTTATCATTACTGGCAGCTGCCAAGCCACTCCCTAGCAACCAAACAGAGTACCCTAGCAACCGTTTAGCAAGATCTATATCTCTGCATCAGAACATCGTAAAGACATGGGGGTTGGTTTATATTGTCAAGCAGCCTTTGGAGTATCATCATTGGTAGCTACCAGGCCACTCCCTAGCAACCAACCAGATTACCCTAGCAACCGTTTTTCAAGATCCATATCTCTGCATTAGAACATCATAAAGACATGGGGGTTGGTTTATATTGTCAAGCAGCCTTTGGAGTATCATCATTGGCAAACACCAAGCCACTCCCTAGCAACCAAACAGAGTACCCTAGCAACCATTTAGCGATGCCTATATCTCTGCATCAGAACATCGTAGAGACATGGGGGTTGGCTTTTTTGACTCATGCTAGCAAACTGTACTTGCAACATGCTACACATGCTAGCAGTTAATAGCTACATGCTAATAGTGATTAGCTAAGTGCTAAAGTGGGCTGAGAACATGCTAAGAACTCTATAGAAACTCCATAGTAACTATCTGTGCCAACTACCAACCACCTAGTAACACCATAGCAACCACCCTGGTTACCATAGCAACCGCCCAGAACACCCTAGCAACCGCCTAGCAACACAGTAGTGACCACTCCAGGTACCTTAACTACTGCCTAGCAACACCTTAGCAACCACCCCAAGTACCTTAGCAACCGCCTAGCAACACCTTAGCAACCACCCCAAGTACCTTAGCAACCGCCTAGCAACCGAGTGGCGATTTTGCCACTGCAAGCACCATTCACATTTTCTTCAGGAAATGTACATTCTAGTATTGTAATTACTATTCACCTGAACAAAACTTTGGCACGTAACTCGTCCCGCACCGTTTGTCGTAGACCCACGAATGAGGTGTCAAATCGACCGGCTTATTGAGGAGAGGTGTGCTATGACTTTTCTAAGCGATTGGGTGTACGATTTTCGCACAGCATACGAAAAAATGGCTGAAAAAACTCCCATAGACTTAACATGGGGGCCAAATCTGTGAGATCATATCTTTGGTTTAGAAGGTCATAGAGACTTGGGGCTGGGCTCTTTTGATTCAGCCTGCCAATAAGTATTGACACAGCATCTTCATAGCCACGCCCTAGCAACCAATTACAGCACCCTAGCAACCGGTGCCGAATTTTGCCACTGCAAGCACCATTCACATTTTCTTCAGGAAATGTACATTCTAGTATTGTAATTACTATTCACCTAGACAAAACTTTGGCGCGTAACTCGTCCCGCACCGTTTGTCGTAGACCCACGAATGAGGTGTCAAATCGACCGGCTTATTGAGGAGAGGTGTGCTATGACTTTTCTAAGCGATCAGGTGTACGATGTTCGCACAGTGTACGAAAAAAACTGCTGAAAAAACTGCCATAGACTTAACATTGGGTCAAAATCTGTGAGATCATATCTTTGGATCAGAAGGTCATAGAGACTTGGGGCTGGGCTCTTTTGATTCGGCCAGCCAATAAGTAGTGACACAGCAACTTCATAGCCACACCCTAGCAACCAATTACAGCACCCTAGCAACCGGTGCCGAATTTTGCCACTGCAAGCACCATTCACATTTTCTTCAGGAAATGTACATTCTAGTATTGTAATTACTATTCACCTGAACAAAACTTTGGCGCGTAACTCGTCCTGCACCGTTTGTCGTAGACCCACGAATGAGGTGTCAAATCGACCGGCTTATTGAGTAGAGGTGTGCTATGACTTTTCTAAGCGATCGGGTGTACGATGTTCGCACAACGTACGAAAAAACGGCTGAAAAAACTCCCATAGACTTAACATGGGGGCCAAATCTGTGAGATCATATCTTTGGTTTAGAAGGTCATAGAGACTTGGGGCTGGGCTCTTTTGACTCGGCATATCAAGCCGCCAATAAGTAGTGACTTCATGGCCACGCCCTAGCAACCAATTACAGCACCCTAGCAACCGAGTGCCGAATTTTGCCACTGCAAGCACCATTCACATTTTCTTCAGGAAATGTACATTCTAGTTAATGGTGCTTGCCAAAGGCAAAGCTCCATTCTTATTCTTCTGCATACTTATTATTCTTCTTCTTCTTCTTCTGGACACAATTTCTGCGCGCTACTCCTCCCGCAGTTTTTGTCATAGACCCATGAATGAGGTGTCAAATCGACCGGCTCATTGAGGACAGGTGTGCTATGACTTTTATAAGCGATCGGGTGTACGATGTTCGTCCGGCGGGCGAAAAAGTAGCGAAAAAAAATCCCATAGACTTTGCATTGGGACAAACTTTGACGAGTAATAGCTCCTAACGAGAATTTCATAGAAACATGTGGGTTACCAGGTTTGAAGAGCCTGATAGGCTCTCTCAGACCATACCTCAAAATGGGGTGTAAGTTGTACCCCTGGGGCGCAAGAGCTGCCCAAAGTTGCCCCATAGACATACTATGGTGAAGCCGTGCCCATGAACCAGGAAGTACTGTGTTTTTCCTACTATGGGAAATTACATAGGGATTTTGTATTGAACATAACTCTGGATCACAATGTCATAGAGACAAGGGGGTGGGCTCATATTACTCAGGCAACCAATCAGTCTCTCAGGATCATTGTGAAGCTATCAAGCCACGCCCTAGCAACCATATAGAGCACCATAGCAACAAGTTCCATAGACTTCCATTGAAAAAGATCAAATGAATATCTTTGGATAGGAGTGTCATAGAAACATGAGGGTGGGCTCATTTGACTCGGGGCAGCAAACGGCCAATCACGAATCACCTTCAAGACATCATAGCCATGCCCTAGCAACCATTCAGAGCACCCTAGCAACCCAAAGCATAGAGGGGATATCTTCAAATCTGAACATCATAGAGGAATGGGGGTTGGTTTATAGCATTCATACTGGCAAGCAGCCTTTGGTTTATCATTACTGGCAGCTGCCAAGCCACTCCCTAGCAACCAAACAGAGTACCCTAGCAACCGTTTAGCAAGATCTATATCTCTGCATCAGAACATCGTAAAGACATGGGGGTTGGTTTATATTGTCAAGCAGCCTTTGGAGTATCATCATTGGTAGCTACCAGGCCACTCCCTAGCAACCAACCAGATTACCCTAGCAACCGTTTTTCAAGATCCATATCTCTGCATTAGAACATCATAAAGACATGGGGGTTGGTTTATATTGTCAAGCAGCCTTTGGAGTATCATCATTGGCAAACACCAAGCCACTCCCTAGCAACCAAACAGAGTACCCTAGCAACCATTTAGCGATGCCTATATCTCTGCATCAGAACATCGTAGAGACATGGGGGTTGGCTTTTTTGACTCATGCTAGCAAACTGTACTTGCAACATGCTACACATGCTAGCAGTTAATAGCTACATGCTAATAGTGATTAGCTAAGTGCTAAAGTGGGCTGAGAACATGCTAAGAACTCTATAGAAACTCCATAGTAACTATCTGTGCCAACTACCAACCACCTAGTAACACCATAGCAACCACCCTGGTTACCATAGCAACCGCCCAGAACACCCTAGCAACCGCCTAGCAACACAGTAGTGACCACTCCAGGTACCTTAACTACTGCCTAGCAACACCTTAGCAACCACCCCAAGTACCTTAGCAACCGCCTAGCAACACCTTAGCAACCACCCCAAGTACCTTAGCAACCGCCTAGCAACCGAGTGGCGATTTTGCCACTGCAAGCACCATTCACATTTTCTTCAGGAAATGTACATTCTAGTATTGTAATTACTATCCACCTGAACAAAATTTTGGCGGTTAACTCGTCCCGCACCGTTTGTCGTAGACCCACGAATGAGGTGTCAAATCGACCGGCTTATTGAGGAGAGGTGTGCTATGACTTTTATAAGCGATCGGGTGTAGGATGTTCAGACAGTGTACGAAAAAATTGGCTGAAAAAACTCCCATAGACTTAACATTGGGACAAAATCTAAGATATCATATCTTTGGATCAGAAGATTTAGAGACTTGGGGCTAGGATCTTTTTACTCGACCTATCAAGCAGCCAATAAGTAGCTCATAGCCACGCCCTAGCAACCAATTACAGCACCCTAGCAACCGGTGCCGAATTTTGCCACTGCAAGCACCATTCACATTTTCTTCAGGAAATGTACATTCTAGTATTGTAATTACTATTCACCTGAACAAAACTTTTGCGCGTAACTCATCCTGCACCGTTTGACGTAGACCCACAAATGAGGTGTCAAATCGACCGGCTTATTGAGGAGAGGTGTGCTATGACTTTTCTAAGTGATCGGGTGTACGCTGTTCGCACAGCATACGAAAAAATTGGCTGAAAAAACTCCGATAGACTTAACATTGAGTCAAAATCTGTGAGATCATATCTTTGGATTGGAAGGTCATAGAGACTTGGGGCTGGGCTCTTTTGATTCGGCCAGCCAATAAGTAGTGACACAGCAACTTCATAGCCACGCCCTAGCAACCAATTACAGCACCCTAGCAACCGGTGCCGAATTTTGCCACTGCAAGCACCATTCACATTTTCTTCAGGAAATGTACATTCTAGTTAATGGTGCTTGCCAAAGGCAAAGCTCCATTCTTATTCTTCTGCATACTTATTATTCTTCTTCTTCTTCTTCTGGACACAATTTCTGCGCGCTACTCCTCCCGCAGTTTTTGTCATAGACCCATGAATGAGGTGTCAAATCGACCGGCTCATTGAGGACAGGTGTGCTATGACTTTTATAAGCGATCGGGTGTACGATGTTCGTCCGGCGGGCGAAAAAGTAGCGAAAAAAATCCCATAGACTTTGCATTGGGACAAACTTTGATGAGTAATAGCTCCTAACGAGAATTTCATAGAAACATGTGGGTTACCACGTTTGAAGAGCCTGATAGGCTCTCTCAGACCATACCTCAAAATGGGGTGTAAGTTGTACCCCTGGGGCGCAAGAGCTGCCCAAAGTTGCCCCATAGACATACTATGGTGAAGCCGTGCCCATGAACCAGGAAGTACTGTGTTTTTCCTACTATGGGAAATTACATAGGGATTTTGTATTGAACATAACTCTGGATCACAATGTCATAGAGACAAGGGGGTGGGCCCATTTTACTCAGGCAACCAATCAGTCTCTCAGGATCATTGTGAAGCTATCAAGCCACGCCCTAGCAACCATATAGAGCACCATAGCAACAAGTTCCATTGACTTCCATTGAAAAAGATCAAATGAATATCTTTGGATAGAAGTGTCGTACAAACAAGAGGGTGGGCTCATTTGACTGGAGGCAGCAAACCGCCAATCACAAATCACCTTAAAGACATCATAGCCACGCCTTAGCAACCATTTAAAGCACCCTAGCAACCCAAAGCATAGGCAGATATCTTCAAATCTGAATATCATAGAGGCATGGGGATTGGTTTATATCATTTATACTGGCAAGCAGCCTTTGGTTTATCATTACTAGCAGCTGCCAAGCCACTCCCTAGCAACCAAACAGAGTACCCTAGCAACCGTTTTGCAAGATCTATATCTCTGCATCAGAACATCATAAAGACATGGGGGTTGGTTTATATTGTCAAGCAGCCTTTGGAGTATCATCATTGGTAGCTGCCAAGCCACTCCTTAGCAACCAAACAGAGTACCCTAGCAACCGTTTAGCAAGATCTATATCTCTGCATCAGAGCATCATAGAGACATGGCGGTTGGCTCTTTTGACTCATGCTAGCAAACTGAACTTCCAACATGCTACACATGCTAGCAGTGAATAGCTACATGCTAATAGTGATTAGCTTAGGGTTTAAACATGACACAAACTAGTAAAAATGTGTTACATCATGCTGGTAACATGCTAATTGTGTTAGCATCATGCTAGTAGCATGCTAATCATGTTAGCATCATGCTAGCAAACATGCTAATTATGTTAGCATCTTGTTAAAAACATGCTAGCAACATGGTAATCATGCTAGCATCATGCTAGCATTATGCTAATCATGTTAGCATGTTCTTAGCATTATTCTAAAATGATTAGCATGTTTCTTAAACATTGATAGCAGCATGCTAAGGGTGTTAGCATTATGCTAGCAACAAATGCTAATCATGTTAGCATGTTGCTAGCATAATGCTAACATGATTAGCATCTTTCTAAAAACATGCTAGCAGCATGCTAAGGGTGTTAGCATAATGCTAGCAACATGCTAATCATGTTAGCATCTTGATAAAAACATCCTAGCAGGACGGTAATTATGTTAGCATAATGCTAATCAAGAGTGCCGAGTTTTGCCACTGCAAGCACCATTCACATTTTCTTCAGGAAATGTACATTCTAGTTAATGGTGCTTGCCAAAGGCAAAGCTCCATTCTTATTCTTCTGCATACTTATTATTAATGGTGCTTGCCAAAGGCAAAGCTCCATTCTTATTCTTCTGCATACTTATTATTCTTCTTCTTCTTCTTCTGGACACAATTTCTGCGCGCTACTCCTCCCGCAGTTTTTGTCATAGACCCATGAATGAGGTGTCAAATCGACCGGCTCATTGAGGACAGGTGTGCTATGACTTTTATAAGCGATCGGGTGTACGATGTTCGTCCGGCGGGCGAAAAAGTAGCGAAAAAAAATCCCATAGACTTTGCATTGGGACAAACTTTGATGAGTAATAGCTCCTAACGAGAATTTCATAGAAACATGTGGGTTACCACGTTTGAAGAGCCTGATAGGCTCTCTCAGACCATACCGCAAAATGGGGTGTAAGTTGTACCCCTGGGGCGCAAGAGCTGCCCAAAGTTGCCCCATAGACATACTATGGTGAAGCCGTGCCCATGAACCAGGAAGTACTGTGTTTTTCCTACTATGGGAAATTACATAGGGATTTTGTATTGAACATAACTCTGGATCACAATGTCATAGAGACAAGGGGGTGGGCCCATTTTACTCAGGCAACCAATCAGTCTCTCAGGATCATTGTGAAGCTATCAAGCCACGCCCTAGCAACCATATAGAGCACCATAGCAACAAGTTCCATTGACTTCCATTGAAAAAGGTCAAATGAATATCTTTGGATAGAAGTGTCGTACAAACAAGAGGGTGGGCTCATTTGACTGGAGGCAGCAAACCGCCAATCACAAATCACCTTAAAGACATCATAGCCACGCCTTAGCAACCATTTAAAGCACCCTAGCAACCCAAAGCATAGGCAGATATCTTCAAATCTGAATATCATAGAGGCATGGGGGTTGGTTTATATCATTTATACTGGCAAGCAGCCTTTGGTTTATCATTACTAGCAGCTGCCAAGCCACTCCCTAGCAACCAAACAGAGTACCCTAGCAACCGTTTTGCAAGATCTATATCTCTGCATCAGAACATCATAAAGACATGGGGGTTGGTTTATATTGTCAAGCAGCCTTTGGAGTATCATCATTGGTAGCTGCCAAGCCACTCCTTAGCAACCAAACAGAGTACCCTAGCAACCGTTTAGCAAGATCTATATCTCTGCATCAGAGCATCATAGAGACATGGCGGTTGGCTCTTTTGACTCATGCTAGCAAACTGAACTTCCAACATGCTACACATGCTAGCAGTGAATAGCTACATGCTAATAGTGATTAGCTTAGGGTTTAAACATGACACAAACTAGTAAAAATGTGTTACATCATGCTGGTAACATGCTAATTGTGTTAGCATCATGCTAGTAGCATCTTAATCATGTTAGCATCATGCTTTAGCAAACATGCTAATTATGTTAGCATCTTGTTAAAAACATGCTAGCAACATGGTAATCATGCTAGCATCATGCTAGCATTATGCTAATCATGTTAGCATGTTGATAGCATCATGCTAACATGAATAGCATCTTTCTAAAAACATGCTTAGCAGCATGCTAAGGGTGTTAGCATTATGCTAGCAACAAATGCTAATCATGTTAGCATGTTGCTAGCATAATGCTAACATGATTAGCATCTTTCTAAAAACATGCTAGCAGCATGCTAAGGGTGTTAGCATAATGCTAGCAACATGCTAATCATGTTAGCATCTTGATAAAAACATCCTAGCAGGACGGTAATTATGTTAGCATCATGCTAATCAAGAGTGTCGAGTTTTGCCACTGCAAGCACCATTCACATTTTCTTCAGGAAATGTACATTCTAGTATTGTAATTACTATTCACCTGAACAAAACTTTGGCGCGTAACTCGTCCCGCACCGTTTGACGTAGACCCACAAATGAGGTGTCAAATCGACCGGCTTATTGAGGAGAGGTGTGCTATGACTTTTCTAAGTGATCGGGTGTACGCTGTTCGCACAGCATACGAAAAATCGTCTGAAAAATGTCCCATAGACTTAACATGGGGACCAAATCTGTGAGATCATATCTTTGGATCAGAAGGTCGTAGAGACTTGGGGCTGGGCTCTTTTGATTCGGCCAGTCAATAAGTAGTGACACAGCAACTTCATAGCCACGCCCTAGCAACCAATTACAGCACCCTAGCAACCGAGTCCGGTGTTTTGTCACTGCAAGCACCATTCACATTTTCTTCAGGAAATGTACATTCTAGTATTGTAATTACTATCCCCCTGAACAAAATTTTGGCGATTAACTCGTCCCGCACCGTTTGTCGTAGACCCACGAATGAGGTGTCAAATCGACCGGCTTATTGAGGAGAGGTGTGCTATGACTTTTATAAGCGATCGGGTGTAGGATGTTCAGACAGTGTACGAAAATAATGGCTGAAAAAACTCCCATAGACTTAACATTGGGACAAAATCTAAGATATCATATCTTTGGATCAGAAGATTTTAGAGACTTGGGGCTAGGCTCTTTTTACTCGACCTATCAAGCAGCCAATAAGTAGTTCATAGCCACGCCCTAGCAACCAATGCCGAATTTTGCCACTGCAAGCACCATTCACATTTTCTTCAGGAAATGTACATTCTAGTATTGTAATTACTATTCACCTGAACAAAACTTTGGCGCGTAACTCGTCCCGCACCGTTTGTCGTAGACCCACAAATGAGGTGTCAAATCGACCGGCTTATTGAGGAGAGGTGTGCTATGACTTTTCTAAGCGATCGGGTGTGCGATGTTCGCACAGCGTACGAAAAAACGGCTGAAAAAACTCCCATAGACTTAGCATGGGGGCCAAATCTGTGAGATCATATCTTTAGATCAGAAGGTCGTAGAGACTTGGGGCTGGGCTCTTTTGACTCGGCCTATCAAGCAGCCAATAACTAATGACTTCATAGCCTCACCCTAGCAACCAATTACAGCACCCTAGCAACCGGGTGCCGAATTTTGCCACTGCAAGCACCATTCACATTTTCTTCAGGAAATGTACATTCTAGTATTGTAATTACTATTCACCTGAACAAAACTTTGGCGCGTAACTCGTCCCGCACCGTTTGTCGTAGACCCAGAAATGAGGTGTCAAATCGACCGGCTTATTGAGGAGAGGTGTGCTATGACTTTTCTAAGCGATCGGGTGTACGATGTTCGCACAGCGTACGAAAAAACGGCTGAAAAAACTCCCATAGACTTAACATTGGGTCAAAATCTGTGAGATCATATCTTTGGATCAGAAGGTCATAGAGACTTGGGGCTGGGCTCTTTTGATTCGGCCAGCCAATAAGTAGTGACACAGCAACTTCATAGCCACGCCCTAGCAACCAATTACAGCACCCTAGCAACCGGTGCCGAATTTTGCCACTGCAAGCACCATTCACATTTTCTTCAGGAAATGTACATTCTAGTTAATGGTGCTTGCCAAAGGCAAAGCTCCATTCTTATTCTTCTGCATACTTATTATTCTTCTTCTTCTTCTTCTGGACACAATTTCTGCGCGCTACTCCTCCCGCAGTTTTTGTCATAGACCCATGAATGAGGTGTCAAATCGACCGGCTCATTGAGGACAGGTGTGCTATGACTTTTATAAGCGATCGGGTGTACGATGTTCGTCCGGCGGGCGAAAAAGTAGCGAAAAAAATCCCATAGACTTTGCATTGGGACAAACTTTGACGAGTAATAGCTCCTAACGAGAATTTCATAGAAACATGTGGGTTACCAGGTTTGAAGAGCCTGATAGGCTCTCTCAGACCATACCTCAAAATGGGGTGTAAGTTGTACCCCTGGGGCGCAAGAGCTGCCCAAAGTTGCCCCATAGACATACTATGGTGAAGCCGTGCCCATGAACCAGGAAGTACTGTGTTTTTCCTACTATGGGAAATTACATAGGGATTTTGTATTGAACATAACTCTGGATCACAATGTCATAGAGACAAGGGGGTGGGCTCATATTACTCAGGCAACCAATCAGTCTCTCAGGATCATTGTGAAGCTATCAAGCCACGCCCTAGCAACCATATAGAGCACCATAGCAACAAGTTCCATAGACTTCCATTGAAAAAGATCAAATGAATATCTTTGGATAGGAGTGTCATAGAAACATGAGGGTGGGCTCATTTGACTCGGGGCAGCAAACGGCCAATCACGAATCACCTTCAAGACATCATAGCCATGCCCTAGCAACCATTCAGAGCACCCTAGCAACCCAAAGCATAGAGGGGATATCTTCAAATCTGAACATCATAGAGGAATGGGGGTTGGTTTATAGCATTCATACTGGCAAGCAGCCTTTGGTTTATCATTACTGGCAGCTGCCAAGCCACTCCCTAGCAACCAAACAGAGTACCCTAGCAACCGTTTAGCAAGATCTATATCTCTGCATCAGAACATCGTAAAGACATGGGGGTTGGTTTATATTGTCAAGCAGCCTTTGGAGTATCATCATTGGTAGCTACCAGGCCACTCCCTAGCAACCAACCAGATTACCCTAGCAACCGTTTTTCAAGATCCATATCTCTGCATTAGAACATCATAAAGACATGGGGGTTGGTTTATATTGTCAAGCAGCCTTTGGAGTATCATCATTGGCAAACACCAAGCCACTCCCTAGCAACCAAACAGAGTACCCTAGCAACCATTTAGCGATGCCTATATCTCTGCATCAGAACATCGTAGAGACATGGGGGTTGGCTTTTTTGACTCATGCTAGCAAACTGTACTTGCAACATGCTACACATGCTAGCAGTTAATAGCTACATGCTAATAGTGATTAGCTAAGTGCTAAAGTGGGCTGAGAACATGCTAAGAACTCTATAGAAACTCCATAGTAACTATCTGTGCCAACTACCAACCACCTAGTAACACCATAGCAACCACCCTGGTTACCATAGCAACCGCCCAGAACACCCTAGCAACCGCCTAGCAACACAGTAGTGACCACTCCAGGTACCTTAACTACTGCCTAGCAACACCTTAGCAACCACCCCAAGTACCTTAGCAACCGCCTAGCAACACCTTAGCAACCACCCCAAGTACCTTAGCAACCGCCTAGCAACCGAGTGGCGATTTTGCCACTGCAAGCACCATTCACATTTTCTTCAGGAAATGTACATTCTAGTATTGTAATTACTATTCACCTGAACAAAACTTTGGCACGTAACTCGTCCCGCACCGTTTGTCGTAGACCCACGAATGAGGTGTCAAATCGACCGGCTTATTGAGGAGAGGTGTGCTATGACTTTTCTAAGCGATTGGGTGTACGATTTTCGCACAGCATACGAAAAAATGGCTGAAAAAACTCCCATAGACTTAACATGGGGGCCAAATCTGTGAGATCATATCTTTGGTTTAGAAGGTCATAGAGACTTGGGGCTGGGCTCTTTTGATTCAGCCTGCCAATAAGTATTGACACAGCATCTTCATAGCCACGCCCTAGCAACCAATTTCAGCACCCCAGCAACCGGTGCCGAATTTTGCCACTGCAAGCACCATTCACATTTTCTTCAGGAAATGTACATTCTAGTATTGTAATTACTATTCACCTAGACAAAACTTTGGCGCGTAACTCGTCCCGCATCGTTTGTCACAGACCCACGAATGAGGTGTCAAATCGACCGGCTTATTGAGGAGAGGTGTGCTATGACTTTTCTAAGCGATCAGGTGTACGATGTTCGCACAGTGTACGAAAAAAACGTCTGAAAAAACTCCCATAGACTTAACATTGGGTCAAAATCTGTGAGATCATATCTTTGGATCAGAAGTTCATAGAGACTTGGGGCTGGGCTCTTTTGATTCGGCCAGCCAATAATTAGTGACACAGCAACTTCATAGCCACACCCTAGCAACCAATTACAGCACCCTAGCAACCGGTGCCGAATTTTGCCACTGCAAGCACCATTCACATTTTCTTCAGGAAATGTACATTCTAGTATTGTAATTACTATTCACCTGAACAAAACTTTGGCGCGTAACTCGTCCTGCACCGTTTGTCGTAGACCCACGAATGAGGTGTCAAATCGACCGGCTTATTGAGTAGAGGTGTGCTATGACTTTTCTAAGCGATCGGGTGTACGATGTTCGCACAACGTACGAAAAAACGGCTGAAAAAACTCCCATAGACTTAACATGGGGGCCAAATCTGTGAGATCATATCTTTGGTTTAGAAGGTCATAGAGACTTGGGGCTGGGCTCTTTTGACTCGGCATATCAAGCCGCCAATAAGTAGTGACTTCATGGCCACGCCCTAGCAACCAATTACAGCACCCTAGCAACCGAGTGCCGAATTTTGCCACTGCAAGCACCATTCACATTTTCTTCAGGAAATGTACATTCTAGTTATTCTTCTTCTTCTTCTTCTGGACACAATTTCTGCGCGCTACTCCTCCCGCAGTTTTTGTCATAGACCCATGAATGAGGTGTCAAATCGACCGGCTCATTGAGGACAGGTGTGCTATGACTTTTATAAGCGATCGGGTGTACGATGTTCGTCCGGCGGGCGAAAAAGTAGCGAAAAAAATCCCATAGACTTTGCATTGGGACAAACTTTGACGAGTAATAGCTCCTAACGAGAATTTCATAGAAACATGTGGGTTACCAGGTTTGAAGAGCCTGATAGGCTCTCTCAGACCATACCTCAAAATGGGGTGTAAGTTGTACCCCTGGGGCGCAAGAGCTGCCCAAAGTTGCCCCATAGACATACTATGGTGAAGCCGTGCCCATGAACCAGGAAGTACTGTGTTTTTCCTACTATGGGAAATTACATAGGGATTTTGTATTGAACATAACTCTGGATCACAATGTCATAGAGACAAGGGGGTGGGCTCATATTACTCAGGCAACCAATCAGTCTCTCAGGATCATTGTGAAGCTATCAAGCCACGCCCTAGCAACCATATAGAGCACCATAGCAACAAGTTCCATAGACTTCCATTGAAAAAGATCAAATGAATATCTTTGGATAGGAGTGTCATAGAAACATGAGGGTGGGCTCATTTGACTCGGGGCAGCAAACGGCCAATCACGAATCACCTTCAAGACATCATAGCCATGCCCTAGCAACCATTCAGAGCACCCTAGCAACCCAAAGCATAGAGGGGATATCTTCAAATCTGAACATCATAGAGGAATGGGGGTTGGTTTATAGCATTCATACTGGCAAGCAGCCTTTGGTTTATCATTACTGGCAGCTGCCAAGCCACTCCCTAGCAACCAAACAGAGTACCCTAGCAACCGTTTAGCAAGATCTATATCTCTGCATCAGAACATCGTAAAGACATGGGGGTTGGTTTATATTGTCAAGCAGCCTTTGGAGTATCATCATTGGTAGCTACCAGGCCACTCCCTAGCAACCAACCAGATTACCCTAGCAACCGTTTTTCAAGATCCATATCTCTGCATTAGAACATCATAAAGACATGGGGGTTGGTTTATATTGTCAAGCAGCCTTTGGAGTATCATCATTGGCAAACACCAAGCCACTCCCTAGCAACCAAACAGAGTACCCTAGCAACCATTTAGCGATGCCTATATCTCTGCATCAGAACATCGTAGAGACATGGGGGTTGGCTTTTTTGACTCATGCTAGCAAACTGTACTTGCAACATGCTACACATGCTAGCAGTTAATAGCTACATGCTAATAGTGATTAGCTAAGTGCTAAAGTGGGCTGAGAACATGCTAAGAACTCTATAGAAACTCCATAGTAACTATCTGTGCCAACTACCAACCACCTAGTAACACCATAGCAACCACCCTGGTTACCATAGCAACCGCCCAGAACACCCTAGCAACCGCCTAGCAACACAGTAGTGACCACTCCAGGTACCTTAACTACTGCCTAGCAACACCTTAGCAACCACCCCAAGTACCTTAGCAACCGCCTAGCAACACCTTAGCAACCACCCCAAGTACCTTAGCAACCGCCTAGCAACCGAGTGGCGATTTTGCCACTGCAAGCACCATTCACATTTTCTTCAGGAAATGTACATTCTAGTATTGTAATTACTATCCACCTGAACAAAATTTTGGCGGTTAACTCGTCCCGCACCGTTTGTCGTAGACCCACGAATGAGGTGTCAAATCGACCGGCTTATTGAGGAGAGGTGTGCTATGACTTTTATAAGCGATCGGGTGTAGGATGTTCAGACAGTGTACGAAAAAATTGGCTGAAAAAACTCCCATAGACTTAACATTGGGACAAAATCTAAGATATCATATCTTTGGATCAGAAGATTTAGAGACTTGGGGCTAGGATCTTTTTACTCGACCTATCAAGCAGCCAATAAGTAGCTCATAGCCACGCCCTAGCAACCAATTACAGCACCCTAGCAACCGGTGCCGAATTTTGCCACTGCAAGCACCATTCACATTTTCTTCAGGAAATGTACATTCTAGTATTGTAATTACTATTCACCTGAACAAAACTTTTGCGCGTAACTCATCCTGCACCGTTTGACGTAGACCCACAAATGAGGTGTCAAATCGACCGGCTTATTGAGGAGAGGTGTGCTATGACTTTTCTAAGTGATCGGGTGTACGCTGTTCGCACAGCATACGAAAAAATTGGCTGAAAAAACTCCGATAGACTTAACATTGAGTCAAAATCTGTGAGATCATATCTTTGGATTGGAAGGTCATAGAGACTTGGGGCTGGGCTCTTTTGATTCGGCCAGCCAATAAGTAGTGACACAGCAACTTCATAGCCACGCCCTAGCAACCAATTACAGCACCCTAGCAACCGGTGCCGAATTTTGCCACTGCAAGCACCATTCACATTTTCTTCAGGAAATGTACATTCTAGTTAATGGTGCTTGCCAAAGGCAAAGCTCCATTCTTATTCTTCTGCATACTTATTATTCTTCTTCTTCTTCTTCTGGACACAATTTCTGCGCGCTACTCCTCCCGCAGTTTTTGTCATAGACCCATGAATGAGGTGTCAAATCGACCGGCTCATTGAGGACAGGTGTGCTATGACTTTTATAAGCGATCGGGTGTACGATGTTCGTCCGGCGGGCGAAAAAGTAGCGAAAAAAATCCCATAGACTTTGCATTGGGACAAACTTTGATGAGTAATAGCTCCTAACGAGAATTTCATAGAAACATGTGGGTTACCACGTTTGAAGAGCCTGATAGGCTCTCTCAGACCATACCTCAAAATGGGGTGTAAGTTGTACCCCTGGGGCGCAAGAGCTGCCCAAAGTTGCCCCATAGACATACTATGGTGAAGCCGTGCCCATGAACCAGGAAGTACTGTGTTTTTCCTACTATGGGAAATTACATAGGGATTTTGTATTGAACATAACTCTGGATCACAATGTCATAGAGACAAGGGGGTGGGCCCATTTTACTCAGGCAACCAATCAGTCTCTCAGGATCATTGTGAAGCTATCAAGCCACGCCCTAGCAACCATATAGAGCACCATAGCAACAAGTTCCATTGACTTCCATTGAAAAAGATCAAATGAATATCTTTGGATAGAAGTGTCGTACAAACAAGAGGGTGGGCTCATTTGACTGGAGGCAGCAAACCGCCAATCACAAATCACCTTAAAGACATCATAGCCACGCCTTAGCAACCATTTAAAGCACCCTAGCAACCCAAAGCATATGCAGATATCTTCAAATCTGAATATCATAGAGGCATGGGGATTGGTTTATATCATTTATACTGGCAAGCAGCCTTTGGTTTATCATTACTAGCAGCTGCCAAGCCACTCCCTAGCAACCAAACAGAGTACCCTAGCAACCGTTTTGCAAGATCTATATCTCTGCATCAGAACATCATAAAGACATGGGGGTTGGTTTATATTGTCAAGCAGCCTTTGGAGTATCATCATTGGTAGCTGCCAAGCCACTCCTTAGCAACCAAACAGAGTACCCTAGCAACCGTTTAGCAAGATCTATATCTCTGCATCAGAGCATCATAGAGACATGGCGGTTGGCTCTTTTGACTCATGCTAGCAAACTGAACTTCCAACATGCTACACATGCTAGCAGTGAATAGCTACATGCTAATAGTGATTAGCTTAGGGTTTAAACATGACACAAACTAGTAAAAATGTGTTACATCATGCTGGTAACATGCTAATTGTGTTAGCATCATGCTAGTAGCATGCTAATCATGTTAGCATCATGCTAGCAAACATGCTAATTATGTTAGCATCTTGTTAAAAACATGCTAGCAACATGGTAATCATGCTAGCATCATGCTAGCATTATGCTAATCATGTTAGCATGTTGCTAGCATTATGCTAACATGATTAGCATCTTTCTAAAAACATGCTAGCAGCATGCTAAGGGTGTTAGCATTATGCTAGCAACAAATGCTAATCATGTTAGCATGTTGCTAGCATAATGCTAACATGATTAGCATCTTTCTAAAAACATGCTAGCAGCATGCTAAGGGTGTTAGCATAATGCTAGCAACATGCTAATCATGTTAGCATCTTGATAAAAACATCCTAGCAGGACGGTAATTATGTTAGCATAATGCTAATCAAGAGTGCCGAGTTTTGCCACTGCAAGCACCATTCACATTTTCTTCAGGAAATGTACATTCTAGTTAATGGTGCTTGCCAAAGGCAAAGCTCCATTCTTATTCTTCTGCATACTTATTATTAATGGTGCTTGCCAAAGGCAAAGCTCCATTCTTATTCTTCTGCATACTTATTATTCTTCTTCTTCTTCTTCTGGACACAATTTCTGCGCGCTACTCCTCCCGCAGTTTTTGTCATAGACCCATGAATGAGGTGTCAAATCGACCGGCTCATTGAGGACAGGTGTGCTATGACTTTTATAAGCGATCGGGTGTACGATGTTCGTCCGGCGGGCGAAAAAGTAGCGAAAAAAATCCCATAGACTTTGCATTGGGACAAACTTTGATGAGTAATAGCTCCTAACGAGAATTTCATAGAAACATGTGGGTTACCACGTTTGAAGAGCCTGATAGGCTCTCTCAGACCATACCGCAAAATGGGGTGTAAGTTGTACCCCTGGGGCGCAAGAGCTGCCCAAAGTTGCCCCATAGACATACTATGGTGAAGCCGTGCCCATGAACCAGGAAGTACTGTGTTTTTCCTACTATGGGAAATTACATAGGGATTTTGTATTGAACATAACTCTGGATCACAATGTCATAGAGACAAGGGGGTGGGCCCATTTTACTCAGGCAACCAATCAGTCTCTCAGGATCATTGTGAAGCTATCAAGCCACGCCCTAGCAACCATATAGAGCACCATAGCAACAAGTTCCATTGACTTCCATTGAAAAAGGTCAAATGAATATCTTTGGATAGAAGTGTCGTACAAACAAGAGGGTGGGCTCATTTGACTGGAGGCAGCAAACCGCCAATCACAAATCACCTTAAAGACATCATAGCCACGCCTTAGCAACCATTTAAAGCACCCTAGCAACCCAAAGCATAGGCAGATATCTTCAAATCTGAATATCATAGAGGCATGGGGGTTGGTTTATATCATTTATACTGGCAAGCAGCCTTTGGTTTATCATTACTAGCAGCTGCCAAGCCACTCCCTAGCAACCAAACAGAGTACCCTAGCAACCGTTTTGCAAGATCTATATCTCTGCATCAGAACATCATAAAGACATGGGGGTTGGTTTATATTGTCAAGCAGCCTTTGGAGTATCATCATTGGTAGCTGCCAAGCCACTCCTTAGCAACCAAACAGAGTACCCTAGCAACCGTTTAGCAAGATCTATATCTCTGCATCAGAGCATCATAGAGACATGGCGGTTGGCTCTTTTGACTCATGCTAGCAAACTGAACTTCCAACATGCTACACATGCTAGCAGTGAATAGCTACATGCTAATAGTGATTAGCTTAGGGTTTAAACATGACACAAACTAGTAAAAATGTGTTACATCATGCTGGTAACATGCTAATTGTGTTAGCATCATGCTAGTAGCATGCTAATCATGTTAGCATCATGCTAGCAAACATGCTAATTATGTTAGCATCTTGTTAAAAACATGCTAGCAACATGGTAATCATGCTAGCATCATGCTAGCATTATGCTAATCATGTTAGCATGTTGCTAGCATTATGCTAACATGATTAGCATCTTTCTAAAAACATGCTAGCAGCATGCTAAGGGTGTTAGCATTATGCTAGCAACAAATGCTAATCATGTTAGCATGTTGCTAGCATAATGCTAACATGATTAGCATCTTTCTAAAAACATGCTAGCAGCATGCTAAGGGTGTTAGCATAATGCTAGCAACATGCTAATCATGTTAGCATCTTGATAAAAACATCCTAGCAGGACGGTAATTATGTTAGCATCATGCTAATCAAGAGTGTCGAGTTTTGCCACTGCAAGCACCATTCACATTTTCTTCAGGAAATGTACATTCTAGTATTGTAATTACTATTCACCTGAACAAAACTTTGGCGCGTAACTCGTCCCGCACCGTTTGACGTAGACCCACAAATGAGGTGTCAAATCGACCGGCTTATTGAGGAGAGGTGTGCTATGACTTTTCTAAGTGATCGGGTGTACGCTGTTCGCACAGCATACGAAAAATCGTCTGAAAAATGTCCCATAGACTTAACATGGGGACCAAATCTGTGAGATCATATCTTTGGATCAGAAGGTCGTAGAGACTTGGGGCTGGGCTCTTTTGATTCGGCCAGTCAATAAGTAGTGACACAGCAACTTCATAGCCACGCCCTAGCAACCAATTACAGCACCCTAGCAACCGAGTCCGGTGTTTTGTCACTGCAAGCACCATTCACATTTTCTTCAGGAAATGTACATTCTAGTATTGTAATTACTATCCCCCTGAACAAAATTTTGGCGATTAACTCGTCCCGCACCGTTTGTCGTAGACCCACGAATGAGGTGTCAAATCGACCGGCTTATTGAGGAGAGGTGTGCTATGACTTTTATAAGCGATCGGGTGTAGGATGTTCAGACAGTGTACGAAAATAATGGCTGAAAAAACTCCCATAGACTTAACATTGGGACAAAATCTAAGATATCATATCTTTGGATCAGAAGATTTTAGAGACTTGGGGCTAGGCTCTTTTTACTCGACCTATCAAGCAGCCAATAAGTAGTTCATAGCCACGCCCTAGCAACCAATGCCGAATTTTGCCACTGCAAGCACCATTCACATTTTCTTCAGGAAATGTACATTCTAGTATTGTAATTACTATTCACCTGAACAAAACTTTGGCGCGTAACTCGTCCCGCACCGTTTGTCGTAGACCCACAAATGAGGTGTCAAATCGACCGGCTTATTGAGGAGAGGTGTGCTATGACTTTTCTAAGCGATCGGGTGTGCGATGTTCGCACAGCGTACGAAAAAACGGCTGAAAAAACTCCCATAGACTTAGCATGGGGGCCAAATCTGTGAGATCATATCTTTAGATCAGAAGGTCGTAGAGACTTGGGGCTGGGCTCTTTTGACTCGGCCTATCAAGCAGCCAATAACTAATGACTTCATAGCCTCACCCTAGCAACCAATTACAGCACCCTAGCAACCGGGTGCCGAATTTTGCCACTGCAAGCACCATTCACATTTTCTTCAGGAAATGTACATTCTAGTTAATGGTGCTTGCCAAAGGCAAAGCTCCATTCTTATTCTTCTGCATACTTATTATTCTTCTTCTTCTTCTTCTGGACACAATTTCTGCGCGCTACTCCTCCCGCAGTTTTTGTCATAGACCCATGAATGAGGTGTCAAATCGACCGGCTCATTGAGGACAGGTGTGCTATGACTTTTATAAGCGATCGGGTGTACGATGTTCGTCCGGCGGGCGAAAAAGTAGCGAAAAAAATCCCATAGACTTTGCATTGGGACAAACTTTGACGAGTAATAGCTCCTAACGAGAATTTCATAGAAACATGTGGGTTACCAGGTTTGAAGAGCCTGATAGGCTCTCTCAGACCATACCTCAAAATGGGGTGTAAGTTGTACCCCTGGGGCGCAAGAGCTGCCCAAAGTTGCCCCATAGACATACTATGGTGAAGCCGTGCCCATGAACCAGGAAGTACTGTGTTTTTCCTACTATGGGAAATTACATAGGGATTTTGTATTGAACATAACTCTGGATCACAATGTCATAGAGACAAGGGGGTGGGCTCATATTACTCAGGCAACCAATCAGTCTCTCAGGATCATTGTGAAGCTATCAAGCCACGCCCTAGCAACCATATAGAGCACCATAGCAACAAGTTCCATAGACTTCCATTGAAAAAGATCAAATGAATATCTTTGGATAGGAGTGTCATAGAAACATGAGGGTGGGCTCATTTGACTCGGGGCAGCAAACGGCCAATCACGAATCACCTTCAAGACATCATAGCCATGCCCTAGCAACCATTCAGAGCACCCTAGCAACCCAAAGCATAGAGGGGATATCTTCAAATCTGAACATCATAGAGGAATGGGGGTTGGTTTATAGCATTCATACTGGCAAGCAGCCTTTGGTTTATCATTACTGGCAGCTGCCAAGCCACTCCCTAGCAACCAAACAGAGTACCCTAGCAACCGTTTAGCAAGATCTATATCTCTGCATCAGAACATCGTAAAGACATGGGGGTTGGTTTATATTGTCAAGCAGCCTTTGGAGTATCATCATTGGTAGCTACCAGGCCACTCCCTAGCAACCAACCAGATTACCCTAGCAACCGTTTTTCAAGATCCATATCTCTGCATTAGAACATCATAAAGACATGGGGGTTGGTTTATATTGTCAAGCAGCCTTTGGAGTATCATCATTGGCAAACACCAAGCCACTCCCTAGCAACCAAACAGAGTACCCTAGCAACCATTTAGCGATGCCTATATCTCTGCATCAGAACATCGTAGAGACATGGGGGTTGGCTTTTTTGACTCATGCTAGCAAACTGTACTTGCAACATGCTACACATGCTAGCAGTTAATAGCTACATGCTAATAGTGATTAGCTAAGTGCTAAAGTGGGCTGAGAACATGCTAAGAACTCTATAGAAACTCCATAGTAACTATCTGTGCCAACTACCAACCACCTAGTAACACCATAGCAACCACCCTGGTTACCATAGCAACCGCCCAGAACACCCTAGCAACCGCCTAGCAACACAGTAGTGACCACTCCAGGTACCTTAACTACTGCCTAGCAACACCTTAGCAACCACCCCAAGTACCTTAGCAACCGCCTAGCAACACCTTAGCAACCACCCCAAGTACCTTAGCAACCGCCTAGCAACCGAGTGGCGATTTTGCCACTGCAAGCACCATTCACATTTTCTTCAGGAAATGTACATTCTAGTATTGTAATTACTATCCACCTGAACAAAATTTTGGCGGTTAACTCGTCCCGCACCGTTTGTCGTAGACCCACGAATGAGGTGTCAAATCGACCGGCTTATTGAGGAGAGGTGTGCTATGACTTTTATAAGCGATCGGGTGTAGGATGTTCAGACAGTGTACGAAAAAATTGGCTGAAAAAACTCCCATAGACTTAACATTGGGACAAAATCTAAGATATCATATCTTTGGATCAGAAGATTTAGAGACTTGGGGCTAGGATCTTTTTACTCGACCTATCAAGCAGCCAATAAGTAGCTCATAGCCACGCCCTAGCAACCAATTACAGCACCCTAGCAACCGGTGCCGAATTTTGCCACTGCAAGCACCATTCACATTTTCTTCAGGAAATGTACATTCTAGTATTGTAATTACTATTCACCTGAACAAAACTTTTGCGCGTAACTCATCCTGCACCGTTTGACGTAGACCCACAAATGAGGTGTCAAATCGACCGGCTTATTGAGGAGAGGTGTGCTATGACTTTTCTAAGTGATCGGGTGTACGCTGTTCGCACAGCATACGAAAAAATTGGCTGAAAAAACTCCGATAGACTTAACATTGAGTCAAAATCTGTGAGATCATATCTTTGGATTGGAAGGTCATAGAGACTTGGGGCTGGGCTCTTTTGATTCGGCCAGCCAATAAGTAGTGACACAGCAACTTCATAGCCACGCCCTAGCAACCAATTACAGCACCCTAGCAACCGGTGCCGAATTTTGCCACTGCAAGCACCATTCACATTTTCTTCAGGAAATGTACATTCTAGTATTGTAATTACTATTCACCTGAACAAAACTTTGGCGCGTAACTCGTCCCGCACCGTTTGTCGTAGACCCACATATGAGGTGTCAAATCGACCGGCTTATTGAGGAGAGGTGTGCTATGACTTTTCTAAGCGATCGGGTGTACGAT
Organism: Chanodichthys erythropterus; assembly: GCF_024489055.1. NCBI lineage: Eukaryota > Metazoa > Chordata > Actinopteri > Cypriniformes > Xenocyprididae > Chanodichthys > Chanodichthys erythropterus. The sequence continues at coordinate 42,439,179 of NC_090235.1, read as the reverse complement.
GTTCGCACAGTGTACGAAAAAAATGGTTGAAAAAACTCCCATAGACTTAACATTGGGTCAAAATCTGTGAGATCATATCTTTGGATCAGAAGGTCATAGAGACTTGGGGCTGGGCTCTTTTGATTCGGCCAGCCAATAAGTAGTGGCACAGCAACTTCATAGCCACGCCCTAGCAACCAATTACAGCACCCTAGCAACCGGTGCCGATTTTTGCCACTGCAAGCACCATTCACATTTTCTTCAGGAAATGTACATTCTAGTATTGTAATTACTATTCACCTGAACAAAACTTTGGCACGTAACTCGTCCCGCACCGTTTGTCGTAGACCCACGAATGAGGTGTCAAATCGACCGGCTCATTGAGGACAGGTGTGCTATGACTTTTATAAGCGATCGGGTGTACGATGTTCGTCCGGCGGGCGAAAAAGTAGCGAAAAAAATCCCATAGACTTAACATTGGAACGAACTTTGACAAGTCATAACTCTGGATAACAATGTCATAGAGACAAAGGGGTGGTCTCATTTTACTCAGGCAACCAATCAGTCTCTCAGGAAAACTTTGAAGATATCAAGCCACGCCCTAGCAACCATATAGAGCACCTTAGTAACAAGCTTCATAGACTTCCATTGAAAAAGATCAAATGAATATCTTTGGATAGAAGTGTCGTACAAACAAGAGGGTGGGCTCATTTGACTCGAGGCAGCAAACCGCCAATCACAAATCACCTTAAAGACATCATAGCCACGCCTTAGCAACCATTTAGAGCACCCTAGCAACCCAAAGCATAGGCAGATATCTTCAAATCTGAATATCATAGAGGCATGGGGGTTGGTTTATATCATTCATACTGGCAAGCAGCCTTTGGAGTATCATCATTGGTAGCTGCCAAGCCACTCCCTAGCAACCAAACAGAGTACCCTAGCAACCATTATTCAACATCTATATTTCTGCATCAGAACATCGTAAAGACATGGGTGTTGGTTTATATTGTCAAGCAGCCTTTGGAGTATCATCATTGGTAGCTACCAAGCCACTCCCTAGCAACCAAACAGAGTACCCTAGCAACCGTTTAGCAAGATCTATATCTCTGCATCAGAACATCGTAGAGACATGGGTGTTGGTTTATATTGTCAAGCAGCCTTTGGAGTATCATCATTGGTAGCTGCCAAGCCACTCCTTAGCAACCAAACAGAGTACCCTAGCAACCGTTTAGCAATATCTATATCTCTGCATCAGAGCATCATAGAGACATGGCGGTTGGCTCTTTTGACTCATGCTAGCAAACTGGACTTCCAACATGCTACACATGCTAGCGGTGAATAGCTACATGCTAATAGTGATTAGCTAAGTGCTAAAGTGGGCTGAGAACATGATAAGAACTCTATAGAAACTCCATTGTAACTATCTGTGCCAACTACCAACCACCTAGAAACACCTTAGCAACCACTCCAAGTACCTTAGCAACTGCCTAGCAACACCCTAGCAACCACTCAGGTTACCAAAGCAACCGCATAGCAACCGGGTACAGAATTTTGCTACTGCAAGCACCATTCACATTTTCTTCAGGAAATGTACATTCTAGTATTGTAATTACTATTCACCTGAACAAAACTTTGGCACGTAACTCGTCCCGCACCGTTTGTCGTAGACCCACGAATGAGGTGTCAAATCGACCGGCTTATTGAGGAGAGGTGTGCTATGACTTTTCTAAGCGATTGGGTGTACGATTTTCGCACAGCATACGAAAAAACGGCTGAAAAAACTCCCATAGACTTAACATGGGGGCCAAATCTGTGAGATCATATCTTTGGTTTAGAAGGTCATAGAGACTTGGGGCTGGGCTCTTTTGATTCAGCCTGCCAATAAGTATTGACACAGCATCTTCATAGCCACGCCCTAGCAACCAATTACAGCACCCTAGCAACCGGTGACGAATTTTGCCACTGCAAGCACCATTCACATTTTCTTCAGGAAATGTACATTCTAGTATTGTAATTACTATTCACCTGAACAAAACTTTGGCGCGTAACTCGTCCCGCACCGTTTGTCCTAGACCCACAAATGAGGTGTCAAATCGACCGGCTTATTGAGGAGAGGTGTGCTATGACTTTTCTAAGCGATCGGGTGTACGATGTTCGCACAGCGTACGAAAAAAATGGCTGAAAAAACTCCCATAGACTTAACATGGGGTCCAAATCTGTGAGATCATATCTTTGGATCAGAAGTTCGTAGAGACTTGGGGCTGGGCTCTTTTGATTCGGCCAGCCAATAAGTAGTGACACAGCAACTTCATAGCCACGCCCTAGCAACCAATTACAGCACCCTAGCAACCGAGTCCGGTGTTTTGCCACTGCAAGCACCATTCACATTTTCTTTAGGAAATGTACATTCTAGTATTGTAATTACTATTCACCTGAACAAAACTTTGGCGCGTAACTCATCCCGCACCGTTTGTTGTAGACCCACGAATGAGGTGTCAAATCGACCGGCTTATTGAGGAGAGGTGTGCTATGACTTTTCTAAGCGATCGGGTGTACGATGTTCGCACAGCGTACGAAAAAACGGCTGAAAAAACTCCCATAGACTTAACATGGGGGCCAAATCTGTGAGATCATATCTTTGGTTTAGAAGGTCATAGAGACTTGGGGCTGGGCTCTTTTGATTCGGCCAGCCAATAAGTAGTGACACAGCAACTTCATAGCCACGCCCTAGCAACCAATTACAGCACCCTAGCAACCGGGTTCCGAATTTTTCCACTGCAAGCACCATTCACATTTTCTTCAGGAAATGTACATTCTAGTTAATGGTGCTTGCCATAGGCAAAGCTCCATTCTTATTATTGCTCATACTTATTATTATAATTATTTTTCTGGACAAAAGTTTGGCGCGCTACTCCTCCCACAGTTTTTGTCCTAGACCAATGAATCAGGTGTCAAATCGACCGGCTTATTGAGGAGACCTGTGCTATGACTTTTATAAGCGATCGGGTGTACGATGTTCGTCCAGCGGGCGAAAAAGTAGCGAAAAAAATCCCATAGACTTTGCATTGCGACAAATTTTGACGAGTTATTGCTCCGAGTGAGAATTTCGTAGAAACATGTGGGTTACCACGTTTGAAGAGGCTAGCAAGCTCTGTCAGGCCATACCTCAAAACTGGGTGTAAGTTGTACCCCTGGGGCGCAAGAGCTGCCCAAAGTTGCCCCATAGACATACTATGGTGAAGCCGTGCCCATGAACCAGGAAGTACTGTGTTTTTCCTACTATGGGAAATTACATAGGGATTTTGTATTGAACATAACTCTGGATCACAATGTCTTAGAGACAAGGGGGTGGGCTCATTTTACTCAGGCAACCAATCAGTCTCTCAGGATCATTGTGAAGCTATCAAGCCACGCCCTAGCAACCATATAGAGCACCATAGCAACAAGTTCCATAGACTTCCATTGAAAAAGATCAAATGAATATCTTTGGATAGGAGTGTCATAGAAACATGAGGGTGGGCTCATTTGACTCGGGGCAGCAAACGGCCAATCACGAATCACCTTCAACACTTCATAGCCACGCCCTAGCAACCATTTAGAGCACCCTAGCAACCCAAAGCATAGAGGGGATATCTTCAAATCTGAATATCATACAGGCATGGGGGTTGGTTTATATCATTCATACTGGCAAGCAGCCTTTGATGTATCATCATTGGCAGCTGCCAAGCCACTCCCTAGCAACCAAACAGAGTACCCTAGCAACCGTTTTTCAAGATGTATATCTCTGCATCAGAACATCGTACAGACATGGGGGTTGGTTTATATTGTCAAGCAGCCTTTGGAGTATCATCATTGGCAGCTGCCAAGCCACTCCCTAGCAACCAAACAGAGTACCCTAGCAACTGTTTAGCAAGACCTATATCTCTGCATCAGAGCATCATAGAGACATGGCGGTTGGCTCTTTTGACTCATGCTAGCAATCTGGACTTCCAACATGATACACATGCTAGCAGTGAATAGCTACATGCTAATAGTGATTAGCTTAGGGTTTAAACATGACACAAACTAGTGAAAATGTGTTAGCATGATGATAGTAGCATGCTAATCATGTTAGCAAACATGCTAATCATGTTAGCATGTTGTTAACATTATGCTAACATGGTTAGCATCTTGCTAAAAACATGTTAACAGTATGCTACGGGTGTTAACATCATGGTGGCAACATGCTAATCATGTTAGCATGTTGCTAGCATTATGCTAACATGATTAGCATCTTGGTAAACACATCCTAGCAATATGCTAAGGGTGTTAGCATCATGCTACCATCATGCTAATCAAGAGTGCCGAGTTTTGCCACTGCAAGCACCATTCACATTTTCTTCAGGAAATGTACATTCTAGTTCTTCTTCTTCTTCTTCTGGACACAATTTCTGCGCGCTACTCCTCCCGCAGTTTTTGTCATAGACCCATGAATGAGGTGTCAAATCGACCGGCTCATTGAGGACAGGTGTGCTATGACTTTTATAAGCGATCGGGTGTACGATGTTCGTCCGGCGGGCGAAAAAGTAGCGAAAAAAATCCCATAGACTTTGCATTGGGACAAACTTTGACGAGTAATAGCTCCTAACGAGAATTTCATAGAAACATGTGGGTTACCAGGTTTGAAGAGCCTGATAGGCTCTCTCAGACCATACCTCAAAATGGGGTGTAAGTTGTACCCCTGGGGCGCAAGAGCTGCCCAAAGTTGCCCCATAGACATACTATGGTGAAGCCGTGCCCATGAACCAGGAAGTACTGTGTTTTTCCTACTATGGGAAATTACATAGGGATTTTGTATTGAACATAACTCTGGATCACAATGTCATAGAGACAAGGGGGTGGGCTCATATTACTCAGGCAACCAATCAGTCTCTCAGGATCATTGTGAAGCTATCAAGCCACGCCCTAGCAACCATATAGAGCACCATAGCAACAAGTTCCATAGACTTCCATTGAAAAAGATCAAATGAATATCTTTGGATAGGAGTGTCATAGAAACATGAGGGTGGGCTCATTTGACTCGGGGCAGCAAACGGCCAATCACGAATCACCTTCAAGACATCATAGCCATGCCCTAGCAACCATTCAGAGCACCCTAGCAACCCAAAGCATAGAGGGGATATCTTCAAATCTGAACATCATAGAGGAATGGGGGTTGGTTTATAGCATTCATACTGGCAAGCAGCCTTTGGTTTATCATTACTGGCAGCTGCCAAGCCACTCCCTAGCAACCAAACAGAGTACCCTAGCAACCGTTTAGCAAGATCTATATCTCTGCATCAGAACATCGTAAAGACATGGGGGTTGGTTTATATTGTCAAGCAGCCTTTGGAGTATCATCATTGGTAGCTACCAGGCCACTCCCTAGCAACCAACCAGATTACCCTAGCAACCGTTTTTCAAGATCCATATCTCTGCATTAGAACATCATAAAGACATGGGGGTTGGTTTATATTGTCAAGCAGCCTTTGGAGTATCATCATTGGCAAACACCAAGCCACTCCCTAGCAACCAAACAGAGTACCCTAGCAACCATTTAGCGATGCCTATATCTCTGCATCAGAACATCGTAGAGACATGGGGGTTGGCTTTTTTGACTCATGCTAGCAAACTGTACTTGCAACATGCTACACATGCTAGCAGTTAATAGCTACATGCTAATAGTGATTAGCTAAGTGCTAAAGTGGGCTGAGAACATGCTAAGAACTCTATAGAAACTCCATAGTAACTATCTGTGCCAACTACCAACCACCTAGTAACACCATAGCAACCACCCTGGTTACCATAGCAACCGCCCAGAACACCCTAGCAACCGCCTAGCAACACAGTAGTGACCACTCCAGGTACCTTAACTACTGCCTAGCAACACCTTAGCAACCACCCCAAGTACCTTAGCAACCGCCTAGCAACACCTTAGCAACCACCCCAAGTACCTTAGCAACCGCCTAGCAACCGAGTGGCGATTTTGCCACTGCAAGCACCATTCACATTTTCTTCAGGAAATGTACATTCTAGTTATTATTATTATTCCACACAAAATTTTGGCGCGCTACTCCTCCCGCAGCTTTTGTCCTAGACCCATGAATGAGGTGTCAAATCGACCGGCTTATTGAGGAGAGGTGTGCTATGACTTTTATAAGCGATCGGGTGTACGATGTTCGTCCGACGGGCGAAAAATCGGGCGAAAAATCCCATAGACTTAACATTGGGATGAACTTTGACAAGTCATAACTCTGGATCACAATGTCATAGAGACAAGGGGGTGGGCTCATTTTACTCAGGCAACCAATCAGTCTATCAAGATAATTTTAAAGCTATCAAGCCACGCCCTAGCAACCATAGAGAGTACCTTAGCAACAAGTTCCATAGACTTCCATTGAAAAAGATCAAAGGAATATCTTTGGATAGGAGTGTCATAGAAACATGAGGGTGGGCTCATTTGACTCGGGGCAGCAAACGGCCAATCACGAATCACCTTCAAGATATCATAGCCACGCCCTAGCAACTATTTAGAGCACCCTAGCAACTCAAAGCATAGAGGGGATATCTTCAAATCTGAACATCATAGAGGAATGGGGGTTGGTTTATATCATTCATACTGGCAAGCAGCCTTTGGTTTATCATTACTGGCAGCTGCCAAGCCACTCCCTAGCAACCAAACAGAGTACCCTAGCAACCGTTTTGCAAGATCTATATCTCTGCATCAGAACATCGTAGAGACATGGGTGTTGGTTTATATTGTCAAGCAGCCTTTGGAGTATCATCATTGGTAGCTACCAAGCCACTCCCTAGCAACCAAACAGAGTACCCTAGCAACCGTTTTGAAACACCTATATTTCTGCATCAGAACATTATAGAGACATGGCGGTTGGCTCTTTTGACTCATGCTAGCAAACTGGACTTCCACCATGCTACAAATGCTAGCAGTGAATAGCTACATGCTAATAGTGATTAGCTTAAGGTTTAAACATGACACAAACTAGTAAAAATGTGTTAGAATAATGCTAGTGGCATGTTAATTGTGTTAGCATGATGCTAGTAGCATGCTAATCATGTTAGCATCATGTTAGCAAACATGCTAATCATGTTAGCATCTTGTTAAATACATGCTAACAACATGGTAATCATGCTAGCATCATGCTAGCATTATGCTAATGATGTTAGCATGTTGCTAACATTATGCTAACATGATTAGCATCTTGTTAAAATCATGCTAACAACATGGTAATCATGCTAGCATAATGCTAGCATTATGCTAATCATGTTAGCATGTTTGCTAGCATTATGCTAACATGATTAGCATCTTGTTTAAAACATGCTAGCAGCATGCTAAGGGTGTTAGCATCATGCTAGCAACATGCTAATCATGTTAGCATGTTGCTAACATAATGCTAACATGATTAGCATTTGGTTAAAATAATGCTAGCAACATGGTAATCATGCTAGCATCATGCTAGCATTATGCTAATCATGTTAGCCATGACTAGCATTTTGTTTAAAACATGCTAGTAGCATGCTTAGGGTGTTAGCATCATCTTAGCAAAATGCTAATCATGTTAGCATCTTGTTAAAAACATGCTAGCAAAATGGTAATCATGCTAGCATCATGTTACCATTATGCTAATCATGTTAGCATTTTGCTAGCATTATGCTAACATGATTAGCATCTTGTTAAAATCATGGTAGCAACATGGTAATCATGCTAGCATCATGCTAGCATTATGCTAATCATGTTAGCATGTTTTGCTAGCATTATGCTAACATGATTAGAATCTTGCTAAAAACATGCTGGCATTATGCTATGGGTGTTAGCATCATGCTAGCAAAATACTAATCTGTTAGCATCTTGCTAAAAACATCCTAGCAGGACGGTAATTATGTTAGCATCATGCTAATCAAGAGTGCTGAGTTTTGCCACTGCAAGCACCATTCACATTTTCTTCAGGAAATGTACATTCTAGTATTGTAATTACTATTCACCTGAACAAAACTTTGGCGCGTAACTCGTCCTGCACCGTTTGTCATAGACCCACAAATGAGGTGTCAAATCGACCGGCTTATTGAGGAGAGGTGTGCTATGACTTTTCTAAGCGATCGGGTGTACGATGTTCGCACAGCGTACGAAAAAACGGCTGAAAAAACTCCCATAGACTTAACATGGGGGCCAAATCTGTGAGATCATATCTTTGGTTTAGAAGGTCATAGAGACTTGGGGCTGGGCTCTTTTGATTCGGCCAGCCAATAAGTAGTGACACAGCAACTTCATAGCCACGCCCTAGCAACCAATTACAGCACCCTAGCAACCGGGTTCCGAATTTTTCCACTGCAAGCACCATTCACATTTTCTTCAGGAAATGTACATTCTAGTATTGTAATTACTATTCACCTGAACAAAACTTTGGCGCGTAACTCGTCCGGCACCGTTTGTAGTAGACCCACGAATGAGGTGTCAAATCGACCGGCTTATTGAGGAGAGGTGTGCTATGACTTTTCTAAGCGATCGGGTGTACGATGTTCGCACAGCGTACAACAAAAACGGCTGACAAAACTCCCATAGACTTAACATTGGGTCCAAATCTGTGAGATCATATCTTTGGATCAGAAGGTCATAGAGACTTGGGGCTGGGCTCTTTTGATTCGGCCAGCCAATAAGTAGTGGCACAGCAACTTCATAGCCACGCCCTAGCAACCAATTACAGCACCCTAGCAACCGAGTCCGGTGTTTTCCACTGCAAGCACCATTCACATTTTCTTCAGGAAATGTACATTCTAGTTAATGGTGCTTGCCATAGGCAAAGCTCCATTCTTATTATTGCTCATACTTATTATTATAATTATTTTTCTGGACAAAAGTTTGGCGCGCTACTCCTCCCACAGTTTTTGTCCTAGACCAATGAATCAGGTGTCAATTCGACCGGCTTATTGAGGAGACCTGTGCTATGACTTTTATAAGCGATCGGGTGTACGATGTTCGTCCAGCGGGCGAAAAAGTAGCGAAAAAAATCCCATAGACTTTGCATTGCGACAAATTTTGACGAGTTATTGCTCCGAGTGAGAATTTCGTAGAAACATGTGGGTTACCACGTTTGAAGAGGCTAGCAAGCTCTGTCAGGCCATACCTCAAAACTGGGTGTAAGTTGTACCCCTGGGGCGCAAGAGCTGCCCAAAGTTGCCCCATAGACATACTATGGTGAAGCCGTGCCCATGAACCAGGAAGTACTGTGTTTTTCCTACTATGGGAAATTACATAGGGATTTTGTATTGAACATAACTCTGGATCACAATGTCTTAGAGACAAGGGGGTGGGCTCATTTTACTCAGGCAACCAATCAGTCTCTCAGGATCATTGTGAAGCTATCAAGCCACGCCCTAGCAACCATATAGAGCACCATAGCAACAAGTTCCATAGACTTCCATTGAAAAAGATCAAATGAATATCTTTGGATAGGAGTGTCATAGAAACATGAGGGTGGGCTCATTTGACTCGGGGCAGCAAACGGCCAATCACGAATCACCTTCAACACTTCATAGCCACGCCCTAGCAACCATTTAGAGCACCCTAGCAACCCAAAGCATAGAGGGGATATCTTCAAATCTGAATATCATACAGGCATGGGGGTTGGTTTATATCATTCATACTGGCAAGCAGCCTTTGATGTATCATCATTGGCAGCTGCCAAGCCACTCCCTAGCAACCAAACAGAGTACCCTAGCAACCGTTTTTCAAGATGTATATCTCTGCATCAGAACATCGTACAGACATGGGGGTTGGTTTATATTGTCAAGCAGCCTTTGGAGTATCATCATTGGCAGCTGCCAAGCCACTCCCTAGCAACCAAACAGAGTACCCTAGCAACTGTTTAGCAAGACCTATATCTCTGCATCAGAGCATCATAGAGACATGGCGGTTGGCTCTTTTGACTCATGCTAGCAATCTGGACTTCCAACATGATACACATGCTAGCAGTGAATAGCTACATGCTAATAGTGATTAGCTTAGGGTTTAAACATGACACAAACTAGTGAAAATGTGTTAGCATGATGATAGTAGCATGCTAATCATGTTAGCAAACATGCTAATCATGTTAGCATGTTGTTAACATTATGCTAACATGGTTAGCATCTTGCTAAAAACATGTTAACAGTATGCTACGGGTGTTAACATCATGGTGGCAACATGCTAATCATGTTAGCATGTTGCTAGCATTATGCTAACATGATTAGCATCTTGGTAAACACATCCTAGCAATATGCTAAGGGTGTTAGCATCATGCTACCATCATGCTAATCAAGAGTGCCGAGTTTTGCCACTGCAAGCACCATTCACATTTTCTTCAGGAAATGTACATTCTAGTTAATGGTGCTTGCCATAGGCAAAGCTCCATTCTTATTATTGCTGCATACTTATTATTATAATTATTTTTCTGGACAAAAGTTTGGCGCGCTACTCCTCCCACAGTTTTTGTCCTAGACCAATGAATCAGGTGTCAAATCGACCGGCTTATTGAGGAGACCTGTGCTATGACTTTTATAAGCGATCGGGTGTACGATGTTCGTCCAGCGGGCGAAAAAGTAGCGAAAAAAATCCCATAGACTTTGCATTGCGACAAATTTTGACGAGTTATTGCTCCGAGTGAGAATTTCGTAGAAACATGTGGGTTACCACGTTTGAAGAGGCTAGCAAGCTCTGTCAGGCCATACCTCAAAACTGGGTGTAAGTTGTACCCCTGGGGCGCAAGAGCTGCCCAAAGTTGCCCCATAGACATACTATGGTGAAGCTGTGCCCATGAACCAGGAAGTACTGTGTTTTTCCTACTATGGGAAATTACATAGGGATTTTGTATTGAACATAACTCTGGATCACAATGTCTTAGAGACAAGGGGGTGGGCTCATTTTACTCAGGCAACCAATCAGTCTCTCAGGATCATTGTGAAGCTATCAAGCCACGCCCTAGCAACCATATAGAGCACCATAGCAACAAGTTCCATAGACTTCCATTGAAAAAGATCAAATGAATATCTTTGGATAGGAGTGTCATAGAAACATGAGGGTGGGCTCATTTGACTCGGGGCAGCAAACGGCCAATCACGAATCACCTTCAACACTTCATAGCCACGCCCTAGCAACCATTTAGAGCACCCTAGCAACCCAAAGCATAGAGGGGATATCTTCAAATCTGAATATCATACAGGCATGGGGGTTGGTTTATATCATTCATACTGGCAAGCAGCCTTTGATGTATCATCATTGGCAGCTGCCAAGCCACTCCCTAGCAACCAAACAGAGTACCCTAGCAACCGTTTTTCAAGATGTATATCTCTGCATCAGAACATCGTACAGACATGGGGGTTGGTTTATATTGTCAAGCAGCCTTTGGAGTATCATCATTGGCAGCTGCCAAGCCACTCCCTAGCAACCAAACAGAGTACCCTAGCAACTGTTTAGCAAGACCTATATCTCTGCATCAGAGCATCATAGAGACATGGCGGTTGGCTCTTTTGACTCATGCTAGCAATCTGGACTTCCAACATGATACACATGCTAGCAGTGAATAGCTACATGCTAATAGTGATTAGCTTAGGGTTTAAACATGACACAAACTAGTGAAAATGTGTTAGCATGATGATAGTAGCATGCTAATCATGTTAGCAAACATGCTAATCATGTTAGCATGTTGTTAACATTATGCTAACATGGTTAGCATCTTGCTAAAAACATGTTAACAGTATGCTACGGGTGTTAACATCATGGTGGCAACATGCTAATCATGTTAGCATGTTGCTAGCATTATGCTAACATGATTAGCATCTTGGTAAACACATCCTAGCAATATGCTAAGGGTGTTAGCATCATGCTACCATCATGCTAATCAAGAGTGCCGAGTTTTGCCACTGCAAGCACCATTCACATTTTCTTCAGGAAATGTACATTCTAGTTAATGGTGCTTGCCAAAGGCAAAGCTCCATTCTTATTCTCCTGCATACTTATTATTCTTCTTCTTCTTCTTCTTCTGGCCAAAATATCGGCACGTAACTAGTCCCGCAGTTTTTGTCCTAGACCCACGAATGAGGTGTCAAATCGACCGGCTCATTGAGGACAGGTGTGCTATGACTTTTATAAGCGATCGGGTGTACGATGTTCGTCCGGCGGGCGAAAAAGTAGCGAAAAAAATCCCATAGACTTAACATTGGAACGAACTTTGACAAGTCATAACTCTGGATAACAATGTCATAGAGACAAAGGGGTGGTCTCATTTTACTCAGGCAACCAATCAGTCTCTCAGGAAAACTTTGAAGATATCAAGCCACGCCCTAGCAACCATATAGAGCACCTTAGTAACAAGCTTCATAGACTTCCATTGAAAAAGATCAAATGAATATCTTTGGATAGAAGTGTCGTACAAACAAGAGGGTGGGCTCATTTGACTCGAGGCAGCAAACCGCCAATCACAAATCACCTTAAAGACATCATAGCCACGCCTTAGCAACCATTTAGAGCACCCTAGCAACCCAAAGCATAGGCAGATATCTTCAAATCTGAATATCATAGAGGCATGGGGGTTGGTTTATATCATTCATACTGGCAAGCAGCCTTTGGAGTATCATCATTGGTAGCTGCCAAGCCACTCCCTAGCAACCAAACAGAGTACCCTAGCAACCATTATTCAACATCTATATTTCTGCATCAGAACATCGTAAAGACATGGGTGTCGGTTTATATTGTCAAGCAGCCTTTGGAGTATCATCATTGGTAGCTACCAAGCCACTCCCTAGTAACCAAACAGAGTACCCTAGCAACCGTTTAGCAAGATCTATATCTCTGCATCAGAACATCGTAGAGACATGGGTGTTGGTTTATATTGTCAAGCAGCCTTTGGAGTATCATCATTGGTAGCTGCCAAGCCACTCCTTAGCAACCAAACAGAGTACCCTAGCAACCGTTTAGCAATATCTATATCTCTGCATCAGAGCATCATAGAGACATGGCGGTTGGCTCTTTTGACTCATGCTAGCAAACTGGACTTCCAGCATGCTACACATGCTAGCGGTGAATAGCTACATGCTAATAGTGATTAGCTAAGTGCTAAAGTGGGCTGAGAACATGATAAGAACTCTATAGAAACTCCATTGTAACTATCTGTGCCAACTACCAACCACCTAGAAACACCTTAGCAACCACTCCAAGTACCTTAGCAACTGCCTAGCAACACCCTAGCAACCACTCAGGTTACAAAGCAACCGCATAGCAACCGGGTACAGAATTTTGCTACTGCAAGCACCATTCACATTTTCTTCAGGAAATGTACATTCTAGTATTGTAATTACTATTCACCTGAACAAAACTTTGGCACGTAACTCGTCCCGCACCGTTTGTCGTAGACCCACGAATGAGGTGTCAAATCGACCGGCTTATTGAGGAGAGGTGTGCTATGACTTTTCTAAGCGATTGGGTGTACGATTTTCGCACAGCATACGAAAAAATGGCTGAAAAAACTCCCATAGACTTAACATGGGGGCCAAATCTGTGAGATCATATCTTTGGTTTAGAAGGTCATAGAGACTTGGGGCTGGGCTCTTTTGATTCAGCCTGCCAATAAGTATTGACACAGCATCTTCATAGCCACGCCCTAGCAACCAATTTCAGCACCCCAGCAACCGGTGCCGAATTTTGCCACTGCAAGCACCATTCACATTTTCTTCAGGAAATGTACATTCTAGTATTGTAATTACTATTCACCTGAACAAAACTTTGGCGCGTAACTCGTCCTGCACCGTTTGTCGTAGACCCACGAATGAGGTGTCAAATCGACCGGCTTATTGAGGAGAGGTGTGCTATGACTTTTCTAAGCGATCGGGTGTACGATGTTCGCATAGCCAACGAAGAAAACGGCTGAAAAATCTCCCATAGACTTAACATTGGGTCATAATCTGTGAGATCATATCTTTGGATCAGAAGGTCATAGAGACTTGGGGCTGGGCTCTTTTGATTCGGCCAGCCAATAAGTAGTGACACAGCAACTTCATAGCCATGCCCTAGCAACAAATTACAGCACCCTAGCAACCGGTGCCGAATTTTGCCACTGCAAGCACCATTCACATTTTCTTCAGGAAATGTACATTCTAGTTAATGGTGCTTGCCAAAGGCAAAGCTCCATTCTTATTCTTCTGCATACTTATTATTCTTCTTCTTCTTCTTCTGGACACAATTTCTGCGCGCTACTCCTCCCGCAGTTTTTGTCATAGACCCATGAATGAGGTGTCAAATCGACCGGCTCATTGAGGACAGGTGTGCTATGACTTTTATAAGCGATCGGGTGTACGATGTTCGTCCGGCGGGCGAAAAAGTAGCGAAAAAAATCCCATAGACTTTGCATTGGGACAAACTTTGACGAGTAATAGCTCCTAACGAGAATTTCATAGAAACATGTGGGTTACCAGGTTTGAAGAGCCTGATAGGCTCTCTCAGACCATACCTCAAAATGGGGTGTAAGTTGTACCCCTGGGGCGCAAGAGCTGCCCAAAGTTGCCCCATAGACATACTATGGTGAAGCCGTGCCCATGAACCAGGAAGTACTGTGTTTTTCCTACTATGGGAAATTACATAGGGATTTTGTATTGAACATAACTCTGGATCACAATGTCATAGAGACAAGGGGGTGGGCTCATATTACTCAGGCAACCAATCAGTCTCTCAGGATCATTGTGAAGCTATCAAGCCACGCCCTAGCAACCATATAGAGCACCATAGCAACAAGTTCCATAGACTTCCATTGAAAAAGATCAAATGAATATCTTTGGATAGGAGTGTCATAGAAACATGAGGGTGGGCTCATTTGACTCGGGGCAGCAAACGGCCAATCACGAATCACCTTCAAGACATCATAGCCATGCCCTAGCAACCATTCAGAGCACCCTAGCAACCCAAAGCATAGAGGGGATATCTTCAAATCTGAACATCATAGAGGAATGGGGGTTGGTTTATAGCATTCATACTGGCAAGCAGCCTTTGGTTTATCATTACTGGCAGCTGCCAAGCCACTCCCTAGCAACCAAACAGAGTACCCTAGCAACCGTTTAGCAAGATCTATATCTCTGCATCAGAACATCGTAAAGACATGGGGGTTGGTTTATATTGTCAAGCAGCCTTTGGAGTATCATCATTGGTAGCTACCAGGCCACTCCCTAGCAACCAACCAGATTACCCTAGCAACCGTTTTTCAAGATCCATATCTCTGCATTAGAACATCATAAAGACATGGGGGTTGGTTTATATTGTCAAGCAGCCTTTGGAGTATCATCATTGGCAAACACCAAGCCACTCCCTAGCAACCAAACAGAGTACCCTAGCAACCATTTAGCGATGCCTATATCTCTGCATCAGAACATCGTAGAGACATGGGGGTTGGCTTTTTTGACTCATGCTAGCAAACTGTACTTGCAACATGCTACACATGCTAGCAGTTAATAGCTACATGCTAATAGTGATTAGCTAAGTGCTAAAGTGGGCTGAGAACATGCTAAGAACTCTATAGAAACTCCATAGTAACTATCTGTGCCAACTACCAACCACCTAGTAACACCATAGCAACCACCCTGGTTACCATAGCAACCGCCCAGAACACCCTAGCAACCGCCTAGCAACACAGTAGTGACCACTCCAGGTACCTTAACTACTGCCTAGCAACACCTTAGCAACCACCCCAAGTACCTTAGCAACCGCCTAGCAACACCTTAGCAACCACCCCAAGTACCTTAGCAACCGCCTAGCAACCGAGTGGCGATTTTGCCACTGCAAGCACCATTCACATTTTCTTCAGGAAATGTACATTCTAGTATTGTAATTACTATTCACCTGAACAAAACTTTGGCACGTAACTCGTCCCGCACCGTTTGTCGTAGACCCACGAATGAGGTGTCAAATCGACCGGCTTATTGAGGAGAGGTGTGCTATGACTTTTCTAAGCGATTGGGTGTACGATTTTCGCACAGCATACGAAAAAACGGCTGAAAAAAGTCCCATAGACTTAACATGGGGGCCAAATCTGTGAGATCATATCTTTGGTTTAGAAGGTCATAGAGACTTGGGGCTGGGCTCTTTTGATTCAGCCTGCCAATAAGTATTGACACAGCATCTTCATAGCCACGCCCTAGCAACCAATTACAGAACCCTAGCAACCGGTGACGAATTTTGCCACTGCAAGCACCATTCACATTTTCTTCAGGAAATGTACATTCTAGTTAATGGTGCTTGCCAAAGGCAAAGCTCCATTCTTATTCTTCTGCATACTTATTATTCTTCTTCTTCTTCTTCTGGACACAATTTCTGCGCGCTACTCCTCCCGCAGTTTTTGTCATAGACCCATGAATGAGGTGTCAAATCGACCGGCTCATTGAGGACAGGTGTGCTATGACTTTTATAAGCGATCGGGTGTACGATGTTCGTCCGGCGGGCGAAAAAGTAGCGAAAAAAATCCCATAGACTTTGCATTGGGACAAACTTTGACGAGTAATAGCTCCTAACGAGAATTTCATAGAAACATGTGGGTTACCAGGTTTGAAGAGCCTGATAGGCTCTCTCAGACCATACCTCAAAATGGGGTGTAAGTTGTACCCCTGGGGCGCAAGAGCTGCCCAAAGTTGCCCCATAGACATACTATGGTGAAGCCGTGCCCATGAACCAGGAAGTACTGTGTTTTTCCTACTATGGGAAATTACATAGGGATTTTGTATTGAACATAACTCTGGATCACAATGTCATAGAGACAAGGGGGTGGGCTCATATTACTCAGGCAACCAATCAGTCTCTCAGGATCATTGTGAAGCTATCAAGCCACGCCCTAGCAACCATATAGAGCACCATAGCAACAAGTTCCATAGACTTCCATTGAAAAAGATCAAATGAATATCTTTGGATAGGAGTGTCATAGAAACATGAGGGTGGGCTCATTTGACTCGGGGCAGCAAACGGCCAATCACGAATCACCTTCAAGACATCATAGCCATGCCCTAGCAACCATTCAGAGCACCCTAGCAACCCAAAGCATAGAGGGGATATCTTCAAATCTGAACATCATAGAGGAATGGGGGTTGGTTTATAGCATTCATACTGGCAAGCAGCCTTTGGTTTATCATTACTGGCAGCTGCCAAGCCACTCCCTAGCAACCAAACAGAGTACCCTAGCAACCGTTTAGCAAGATCTATATCTCTGCATCAGAACATCGTAAAGACATGGGGGTTGGTTTATATTGTCAAGCAGCCTTTGGAGTATCATCATTGGTAGCTACCAGGCCACTCCCTAGCAACCAACCAGATTACCCTAGCAACCGTTTTTCAAGATCCATATCTCTGCATTAGAACATCATAAAGACATGGGGGTTGGTTTATATTGTCAAGCAGCCTTTGGAGTATCATCATTGGCAAACACCAAGCCACTCCCTAGCAACCAAACAGAGTACCCTAGCAACCATTTAGCGATGCCTATATCTCTGCATCAGAACATCGTAGAGACATGGGGGTTGGCTTTTTTGACTCATGCTAGCAAACTGTACTTGCAACATGCTACACATGCTAGCAGTTAATAGCTACATGCTAATAGTGATTAGCTAAGTGCTAAAGTGGGCTGAGAACATGCTAAGAACTCTATAGAAACTCCATAGTAACTATCTGTGCCAACTACCAACCACCTAGTAACACCATAGCAACCACCCTGGTTACCATAGCAACCGCCCAGAACACCCTAGCAACCGCCTAGCAACACAGTAGTGACCACTCCAGGTACCTTAACTACTGCC
This sequence comes from Chanodichthys erythropterus, assembly GCF_024489055.1. Classification (NCBI taxonomy): domain Eukaryota; kingdom Metazoa; phylum Chordata; class Actinopteri; order Cypriniformes; family Xenocyprididae; genus Chanodichthys; species Chanodichthys erythropterus. Next base: position 42,421,365 of record NC_090235.1, on the reverse strand, counting down.
TAGCAACACCTTAGCAACCACCCCAAGTACCTTAGCAACCGCCTAGCAACACCTTAGCAACCACCCCAAGTACCTTAGCAACCGCCTAGCAACCGAGTGGCGATTTTGCCACTGCAAGCACCATTCACATTTTCTTCAGGAAATGTACATTCTAGTATTGTAATTACTATTCACCTGAACAAAACTTTGGCGCGTAACTCGTCCCGCACCGTTTGTCGTAGACCCACGAATGAGGTGTCAAATCGACCGGCTTATTGAGGAGAGGTGTGCTATGACTTTTCTAAGCAATCGGGTGTACGATGTTCGCACAGCGTACGAAATAACGGCTGAAAAAACTCCCATAGACTTAACATGGGGGCCAAATCTGTGAGATCATATCTTTGGTTTAGAAGGTCATAGAGACTTGGGGCTGGGCTCTTTTGACTCGGCCTATCACGCCGCCAATAAGTAGTGACTTCATAGCCACACCCTAGCAACCAATTACAGCACCCTAGCAACCGGTGCCGAATTTTGCCACTGCAAGCACCATTCACATTTTCTTCAGGAAATGTACATTCTAGTTAATGGTGCTTGCCAAAGGCAAAGCTCCATTCTTATTCTTCTGCATACTTATTATTCTTCTTCTTCTTCTTCTGGACACAATTTCTGCGCGCTACTCCTCCCGCAGTTTTTGTCATAGACCCATGAATGAGGTGTCAAATCGACCGGCTCATTGAGGACAGGTGTGCTATGACTTTTATAAGCGATCGGGTGTACGATGTTCGTCCGGCGGGCGAAAAAGTAGCGAAAAAAATCCCATAGACTTTGCATTGGGACAAACTTTGACGAGTAATAGCTCCTAACGAGAATTTCATAGAAACATGTGGGTTACCAGGTTTGAAGAGCCTGATAGGCTCTCTCAGACCATACCTCAAAATGGGGTGTAAGTTGTACCCCTGGGGCGCAAGAGCTGCCCAAAGTTGCCCCATAGACATACTATGGTGAAGCCGTGCCCATGAACCAGGAAGTACTGTGTTTTTCCTACTATGGGAAATTACATAGGGATTTTGTATTGAACATAACTCTGGATCACAATGTCATAGAGACAAGGGGGTGGGCTCATATTACTCAGGCAACCAATCAGTCTCTCAGGATCATTGTGAAGCTATCAAGCCACGCCCTAGCAACCATATAGAGCACCATAGCAACAAGTTCCATAGACTTCCATTGAAAAAGATCAAATGAATATCTTTGGATAGGAGTGTCATAGAAACATGAGGGTGGGCTCATTTGACTCGGGGCAGCAAACGGCCAATCACGAATCACCTTCAAGACATCATAGCCATGCCCTAGCAACCATTCAGAGCACCCTAGCAACCCAAAGCATAGAGGGGATATCTTCAAATCTGAACATCATAGAGGAATGGGGGTTGGTTTATAGCATTCATACTGGCAAGCAGCCTTTGGTTTATCATTACTGGCAGCTGCCAAGCCACTCCCTAGCAACCAAACAGAGTACCCTTGCAACCGTTTAGCAAGATCTATATCTCTGCATCAGAACATCGTAAAGACATGGGGGTTGGTTTATATTGTCAAGCAGCCTTTGGAGTATCATCATTGGTAGCTACCAGGCCACTCCCTAGCAACCAACCAGATTACCCTAGCAACCGTTTTTCAAGATCCATATCTCTGCATTAGAACATCATAAAGACATGGGGGTTGGTTTATATTGTCAAGCAGCCTTTGGAGTATCATCATTGGCAAACACCAAGCCACTCCCTAGCAACCAAACAGAGTACCCTAGCAACCATTTAGCGATGCCTATATCTCTGCATCAGAACATCGTAGAGACATGGGGGTTGGCTTTTTTGACTCATGCTAGCAAACTGTACTTGCAACATGCTACACATGCTAGCAGTTAATAGCTACATGCTAATAGTGATTAGCTAAGTGCTAAAGTGGGCTGAGAACATGCTAAGAACTCTATAGAAACTCCATAGTAACTATCTGTGCCAACTACCAACCACCTAGTAACACCATAGCAACCACCCTGGTTACCATAGCAACCGCCCAGAACACCCTAGCAACCGCCTAGCAACACAGTAGTGACCACTCCAGGTACCTTAACTACTGCCTAGCAACACCTTAGCAACCACCCCAAGTACCTTAGCAACCGCCTAGCAACACCTTAGCAACCACCCCAAGTACCTTAGCAACCGCCTAGCAACCGAGTGGCGATTTTGCCACTGCAAGCACCATTCACATTTTCTTCAGGAAATGTACATTCTAGTATTGTAATTACTATTCACCTGAACAAAACTTTGGCACGTAACTCGTCCCGCACCGTTTGTCGTAGACCCACGAATGAGGTGTCAAATCGACCGGCTTATTGAGGAGAGGTGTGCTATGACTTTTCAAAGCGATCGGGTGTACGATTTTCGCACAGCATACGAAAAAACGGCTGAAAAAACTCCCATAGACTTAACATGGGGGCCAAATCTGTGAGATCATATTTTTGGTTTAGAAGGTCATAGAAACTTGGGGCTGGGCTCTTTTGATTCAGCCTGCCAATAAGTATTGACACAGCATCTTCATAGCCACGCCCTAGCAACCAATTACAGCACCCTAGGAACCGAGTCCGGTGTTTTGCCACTGCAAGCACCATTCACATTTTCTTCAGGAAATGTACATTCTAGTATTGTAATTACTATTCACCTGAACAAAACTTTGGCGCGTAACTCGTCCGGCACCGTTTGTAGTAGACCCACGAATGAGGTGTCAAATCGACCGGCTTATTGAGGAGAGGTGTGCTATGACTTTTCTAAGCGATCGGGTGTACGATGTTCGCACAGCGTACAAAAAAAACGGCTGAAAAAACTCCCATAGACTTAACATTGGGTCCAAATCTGTGAGATCATATCTTTGGATCAGAAGTTCGTAGAGACTTGGGGCTGGGCTCTTTTGATTCGGCCAGCCAATAAGTAGTGACACAGCAGCTTCATAGCCACGCCCTAGCAATCAATTACAGCACCCTAGCAACCGAGTCCGGTGTTTTGCCACTGCAAGCACCATTCACATTTTCTTCAGGAAATGTACATTCTAGTATTGTAATTACTATTCACCTGAACAAAACTTTGGCGCGTAACTCGTCCCGCAGTTTTTGTCGTAGACCCACGAATGAGGTGTCAAATCGACCGGCTTATTGAGGAGAGGTGTGCTATGACTTCTCTAAGCGATCGGGTGTACGATGTTCGCACAGCGTACGAAAAAACGGCTGAAAAAACTCCCATAGACTTAACATGGGGGCCAAATCTGTGAGATCATATCTTTGGTTTAGATGGTCATAGAGACTTGGGGCTGGGCTCTTTTGGCTCGGCCTATCAAGCCGCCAATAAGTAGTGACTTTATGGCCACGCCCTAGCAACCAATTACAGCACCCTAGCAACCGGTGCCGAATTTTGCCACTGCAAGCACCATTCACATTTTCTTCAGGAAATGTACATTCTAGTTAATGGTGCTTGCCAAAGGCAAAGCTCCATTCTTATTCTTCTGCATACTTATTATTCTTCTTCTTCTTCTTCTGGACACAATTTCTGCGCGCTACTCCTCCCGCAGTTTTTGTCATAGACCCATGAATGAGGTGTCAAATCGACCGGCTCATTGAGGACAGGTGTGCTATGACTTTTATAAGCGATCGGGTGTACGATGTTCGTCCGGCGGGCGAAAAAGTAGCGAAAAAAATCCCATAGACTTTGCATTGGGACAAACTTTGACGAGTAATAGCTCCTAACGAGAATTTCATAGAAACATGTGGGTTACCAGGTTTGAAGAGCCTGATAGGCTCTCTCAGACCATACCTCAAAATGGGGTGTAAGTTGTACCCCTGGGGCGCAAGAGCTGCCCAAAGTTGCCCCATAGACATACTATGGTGAAGCCGTGCCCATGAACCAGGAAGTACTGTGTTTTTCCTACTATGGGAAATTACATAGGGATTTTGTATTGAACATAACTCTGGATCACAATGTCATAGAGACAAGGGGGTGGGCTCATATTACTCAGGCAACCAATCAGTCTCTCAGGATCATTGTGAAGCTATCAAGCCACGCCCTAGCAACCATATAGAGCACCATAGCAACAAGTTCCATAGACTTCCATTGAAAAAGATCAAATGAATATCTTTGGATAGGAGTGTCATAGAAACATGAGGGTGGGCTCATTTGACTCGGGGCAGCAAACGGCCAATCACGAATCACCTTCAAGACATCATAGCCATGCCCTAGCAACCATTCAGAGCACCCTAGCAACCCAAAGCATAGAGGGGATATCTTCAAATCTGAACATCATAGAGGAATGGGGGTTGGTTTATAGCATTCATACTGGCAAGCAGCCTTTGGTTTATCATTACTGGCAGCTGCCAAGCCACTCCCTAGCAACCAAACAGAGTACCCTAGCAACCGTTTAGCAAGATCTATATCTCTGCATCAGAACATCGTAAAGACATGGGGGTTGGTTTATATTGTCAAGCAGCCTTTGGAGTATCATCATTGGTAGCTACCAGGCCACTCCCTAGCAACCAACCAGATTACCCTAGCAACCGTTTTTCAAGATCCATATCTCTGCATTAGAACATCATAAAGACATGGGGGTTGGTTTATATTGTCAAGCAGCCTTTGGAGTATCATCATTGGCAAACACCAAGCCACTCCCTAGCAACCAAACAGAGTACCCTAGCAACCATTTAGCGATGCCTATATCTCTGCATCAGAACATCGTAGAGACATGGGGGTTGGCTTTTTTGACTCATGCTAGCAAACTGTACTTGCAACATGCTACACATGCTAGCAGTTAATAGCTACATGCTAATAGTGATTAGCTAAGTGCTAAAGTGGGCTGAGAACATGCTAAGAACTCTATAGAAACTCCATAGTAACTATCTGTGCCAACTACCAACCACCTAGTAACACCATAGCAACCACCCTGGTTACCATAGCAACCGCCCAGAACACCCTAGCAACCGCCTAGCAACACAGTAGTGACCACTCCAGGTACCTTAACTACTGCCTAGCAACACCTTAGCAACCACCCCAAGTACCTTAGCAACCGCCTAGCAACACCTTAGCAACCACCCCAAGTACCTTAGCAACCGCCTAGCAACCGAGTGGCGATTTTGCCACTGCAAGCACCATTCACATTTTCTTCAGGAAATGTACATTCTAGTATTGTAATTACTATTCACCTGAACAAAACTTTGGCACGTAACTCGTCCCGCACCGTTTGTCGTAGACCCACGAATGAGGTGTCAAATCGACCGGCTTATTGAGGAGAGGTGTGCTATGACTTTTCTAAGCGATTGGGTGTACGATTTTCGCACAGCATACGAAAAAACGGCTGAAAAAAGTCCCATAGACTTAACATGGGGGCCAAATCTGTGAGATCATATCTTTGGTTTAGAAGGTCATAGAGACTTGGGGCTGGGCTCTTTTGATTCAGCCTGCCAATAAGTATTGACACAGCATCTTCATAGCCACGCCCTAGCAACCAATTACAGAACCCTAGCAACCGGTGACGAATTTTGCCACTGCAAGCACCATTCACATTTTCTTCAGGAAATGTACATTCTAGTATTGTAATTACTATTCACCTGAACAAAACTTTGGCGCGTAACTCGTCCCGCACCGTTTGTCGTAGACCCACGAATGAGGTGTCAAATCGACCGGCTTATTGAGGAGAGGTGTGCTATGACTTTTCTAAGCAATCGGGTGTACGATGTTCGCACAGCGTACGAAATAACGGCTGAAAAAACTCCCATAGACTTAACATGGGGGCCAAATCTGTGAGATCATATCTTTGGTTTAGAAGGTCATAGAGACTTGGGGCTGGGCTCTTTTGACTCGGCCTATCACGCCGCCAATAAGTAGTGACTTCATAGCCACACCCTAGCAACCAATTACAGCACCCTAGCAACCGGTGCCGAATTTTGCCACTGCAAGCACCATTCACATTTTCTTCAGGAAATGTACATTCTAGTATTGTAATTACTATTCACCTGAACAAAACTTTGGCACGTAACTCGTCCCGCACCGTTTGTCGTAGACCCACGAATGAGGTGTCAAATCGACCGGCTTATTGAGGAGAGGTGTGCTATGACTTTTCAAAGCGATCGGGTGTACGATTTTCGCACAGCATACGAAAAAACGGCTGAAAAAACTCCCATAGACTTAACATGGGGGCCAAATCTGTGAGATCATATTTTTGGTTTAGAAGGTCATAGAAACTTGGGGCTGGGCTCTTTTGATTCAGCCTGCCAATAAGTATTGACACAGCATCTTCATAGCCACGCCCTAGCAACCAATTACAGCACCCTAGGAACCGAGTCCGGTGTTTTGCCACTGCAAGCACCATTCACATTTTCTTCAGGAAATGTACATTCTAGTTAATGGTGCTTGCCATAGGCAAAGCTCCATTCTTATTATTGCTCATACTTATTATTATAATTATTTTTCTGGACAAAAGTTTGGCGCGCTACTCCTCCCACAGTTTTTGTCCTAGACCAATGAATCAGGTGTCAAATCGACCGGCTTATTGAGGAGACCTGTGCTATGACTTTTATAAGCGATCGGGTGTACGATGTTCGTCCAGCGGGCGAAAAAGTAGCGAAAAAAATCCCATAGACTTTGCATTGCGACAAATTTTGACGAGTTATTGCTCCGAGTGAGAATTTCGTAGAAACATGTGGGTTACCACGTTTGAAGAGGCTAGCAAGCTCTGTCAGGCCATACCTCAAAACTGGGTGTAAGTTGTACCCCTGGGGCGCAAGAGCTGCCCAAAGTTGCCCCATAGACATACTATGGTGAAGCCGTGCCCATGAACCAGGAAGTACTGTGTTTTTCCTACTATGGGAAATTACATAGGGATTTTGTATTGAACATAACTCTGGATCACAATGTCTTAGAGACAAGGGGGTGGGCTCATTTTACTCAGGCAACCAATCAGTCTCTCAGGATCATTGTGAAGCTATCAAGCCACGCCCTAGCAACCATATAGAGCACCATAGCAACAAGTTCCATAGACTTCCATTGAAAAAGATCAAATGAATATCTTTGGATAGGAGTGTCATAGAAACATGAGGGTGGGCTCATTTGACTCGGGGCAGCAAACGGCCAATCACGAATCACCTTCAACACTTCATAGCCACGCCCTAGCAACCATTTAGAGCACCCTAGCAACCCAAAGCATAGAGGGGATATCTTCAAATCTGAATATCATACAGGCATGGGGGTTGGTTTATATCATTCATACTGGCAAGCAGCCTTTGATGTATCATCATTGGCAGCTGCCAAGCCACTCCCTAGCAACCAAACAGAGTACCCTAGCAACCGTTTTTCAAGATGTATATCTCTGCATCAGAACATCGTACAGACATGGGGGTTGGTTTATATTGTCAAGCAGCCTTTGGAGTATCATCATTGGCAGCTGCCAAGCCACTCCCTAGCAACCAAACAGAGTACCCTAGCAACTGTTTAGCAAGACCTATATCTCTGCATCAGAGCATCATAGAGACATGGCGGTTGGCTCTTTTGACTCATGCTAGCAATCTGGACTTCCAACATGATACACATGCTAGCAGTGAATAGCTACATGCTAATAGTGATTAGCTTAGGGTTTAAACATGACACAAACTAGTGAAAATGTGTTAGCATGATGATAGTAGCATGCTAATCATGTTAGCAAACATGCTAATCATGTTAGCATGTTGTTAACATTATGCTAACATGGTTAGCATCTTGCTAAAAACATGTTAACAGTATGCTACGGGTGTTAACATCATGGTGGCAACATGCTAATCATGTTAGCATGTTGCTAGCATTATGCTAACATGATTAGCATCTTGGTAAACACATCCTAGCAATATGCTAAGGGTGTTAGCATCATGCTACCATCATGCTAATCAAGAGTGCCGAGTTTTGCCACTGCAAGCACCATTCACATTTTCTTCAGGAAATGTACATTCTAGTTAATGGTGCTTGCCATAGGCAAAGCTCCATTCTTATTATTGCTCATACTTATTATTATAATTATTTTTCTGGACAAAAGTTTGGCGCGCTACTCCTCCCACAGTTTTTGTCCTAGACCAATGAATCAGGTGTCAAATCGACCGGCTTATTGAGGAGACCTGTGCTATGACTTTTATAAGCGATCGGGTGTACGATGTTCGTCCAGCGGGCGAAAAAGTAGCGAAAAAAATCCCATAGACTTTGCATTGCGACAAATTTTGACGAGTTATTGCTCCGAGTGAGAATTTCGTAGAAACATGTGGGTTACCACGTTTGAAGAGGCTAGCAAGCTCTGTCAGGCCATACCTCAAAACTGGGTGTAAGTTGTACCCCTGGGGCGCAAGAGCTGCCCAAAGTTGCCCCATAGACATACTATGGTGAAGCCGTGCCCATGAACCAGGAAGTACTGTGTTTTTCCTACTATGGGAAATTACATAGGGATTTTGTATTGAACATAACTCTGGATCACAATGTCTTAGAGACAAGGGGGTGGGCTCATTTTACTCAGGCAACCAATCAGTCTCTCAGGATCATTGTGAAGCTATCAAGCCACGCCCTAGCAACCATATAGAGCACCATAGCAACAAGTTCCATAGACTTCCATTGAAAAAGATCAAATGAATATCTTTGGATAGGAGTGTCATAGAAACATGAGGGTGGGCTCATTTGACTCGGGGCAGCAAACGGCCAATCACGAATCACCTTCAACACTTCATAGCCACGCCCTAGCAACCATTTAGAGCACCCTAGCAACCCAAAGCATAGAGGGGATATCTTCAAATCTGAATATCATACAGGCATGGGGGTTGGTTTATATCATTCATACTGGCAAGCAGCCTTTGATGTATCATCATTGGCAGCTGCCAAGCCACTCCCTAGCAACCAAACAGAGTACCCTAGCAACCGTTTTTCAAGATGTATATCTCTGCATCAGAACATCGTACAGACATGGGGGTTGGTTTATATTGTCAAGCAGCCTTTGGAGTATCATCATTGGCAGCTGCCAAGCCACTCCCTAGCAACCAAACAGAGTACCCTAGCAACTGTTTAGCAAGACCTATATCTCTGCATCAGAGCATCATAGAGACATGGCGGTTGGCTCTTTTGACTCATGCTAGCAATCTGGACTTCCAACATGATACACATGCTAGCAGTGAATAGCTACATGCTAATAGTGATTAGCTTAGGGTTTAAACATGACACAAACTAGTGAAAATGTGTTAGCATGATGATAGTAGCATGCTAATCATGTTAGCAAACATGCTAATCATGTTAGCATGTTGTTAACATTATGCTAACATGGTTAGCATCTTGCTAAAAACATGTTAACAGTATGCTACGGGTGTTAACATCATGGTGGCAACATGCTAATCATGTTAGCATGTTGCTAGCATTATGCTAACATGATTAGCATCTTGGTAAACACATCCTAGCAATATGCTAAGGGTGTTAGCATCATGCTACCATCATGCTAATCAAGAGTGCCGAGTTTTGCCACTGCAAGCACCATTCACATTTTCTTCAGGAAATGTACATTCTAGTTAATGGTGCTTGCCAAAGGCAAAGCTCCATTCTTATTCTTCTGCATACTTATTATTCTTCTTCTTCTTCTTCTGGACACAATTTCTGCGCGCTACTCCTCCCGCAGTTTTTGTCATAGACCCATGAATGAGGTGTCAAATCGACCGGCTCATTGAGGACAGGTGTGCTATGACTTTTATAAGCGATCGGGTGTACGATGTTCGTCCGGCGGGCGAAAAAGTAGCGAAAAAAATCCCATAGACTTTGCATTGGGACAAACTTTGACGAGTAATAGCTCCTAACGAGAATTTCATAGAAACATGTGGGTTACCAGGTTTGAAGAGCCTGATAGGCTCTCTCAGACCATACCTCAAAATGGGGTGTAAGTTGTACCCCTGGGGCGCAAGAGCTGCCCAAAGTTGCCCCATAGACATACTATGGTGAAGCCGTGCCCATGAACCAGGAAGTACTGTGTTTTTCCTACTATGGGAAATTACATAGGGATTTTGTATTGAACATAACTCTGGATCACAATGTCATAGAGACAAGGGGGTGGGCTCATATTACTCAGGCAACCAATCAGTCTCTCAGGATCATTGTGAAGCTATCAAGCCACGCCCTAGCAACCATATAGAGCACCATAGCAACAAGTTCCATAGACTTCCATTGAAAAAGATCAAATGAATATCTTTGGATAGGAGTGTCATAGAAACATGAGGGTGGGCTCATTTGACTCGGGGCAGCAAACGGCCAATCACGAATCACCTTCAAGACATCATAGCCATGCCCTAGCAACCATTCAGAGCACCCTAGCAACCCAAAGCATAGAGGGGATATCTTCAAATCTGAACATCATAGAGGAATGGGGGTTGGTTTATAGCATTCATACTGGCAAGCAGCCTTTGGTTTATCATTACTGGCAGCTGCCAAGCCACTCCCTAGCAACCAAACAGAGTACCCTAGCAACCGTTTAGCAAGATCTATATCTCTGCATCAGAACATCGTAAAGACATGGGGGTTGGTTTATATTGTCAAGCAGCCTTTGGAGTATCATCATTGGTAGCTACCAGGCCACTCCCTAGCAACCAACCAGATTACCCTAGCAACCGTTTTTCAAGATCCATATCTCTGCATTAGAACATCATAAAGACATGGGGGTTGGTTTATATTGTCAAGCAGCCTTTGGAGTATCATCATTGGCAAACACCAAGCCACTCCCTAGCAACCAAACAGAGTACCCTAGCAACCATTTAGCGATGCCTATATCTCTGCATCAGAACATCGTAGAGACATGGGGGTTGGCTTTTTTGACTCATGCTAGCAAACTGTACTTGCAACATGCTACACATGCTAGCAGTTAATAGCTACATGCTAATAGTGATTAGCTAAGTGCTAAAGTGGGCTGAGAACATGCTAAGAACTCTATAGAAACTCCATAGTAACTATCTGTGCCAACTACCAACCACCTAGTAACACCATAGCAACCACCCTGGTTACCATAGCAACCGCCCAGAACACCCTAGCAACCGCCTAGCAACACAGTAGTGACCACTCCAGGTACCTTAACTACTGCCTAGCAACACCTTAGCAACCACCCCAAGTACCTTAGCAACCGCCTAGCAACACCTTAGCAACCACCCCAAGTACCTTAGCAACCGCCTAGCAACCGAGTGGCGATTTTGCCACTGCAAGCACCATTCACATTTTCTTCAGGAAATGTACATTCTAGTATTGTAATTACTATTCACCTGAACAAAACTTTGGCACGTAACTCGTCCCGCACCGTTTGTCGTAGACCCACGAATGAGGTGTCAAATCGACCGGCTTATTGAGGAGAGGTGTGCTATGACTTTTCTAAGCGATTGGGTGTACGATTTTCGCACAGCATACGAAAAAACGGCTGAAAAAAGTCCCATAGACTTAACATGGGGGCCAAATCTGTGAGATCATATCTTTGGTTTAGAAGGTCATAGAGACTTGGGGCTGGGCTCTTTTGATTCAGCCTGCCAATAAGTATTGACACAGCATCTTCATAGCCACGCCCTAGCAACCAATTACAGAACCCTAGCAACCGGTGACGAATTTTGCCACTGCAAGCACCATTCACATTTTCTTCAGGAAATGTACATTCTAGTATTGTAATTACTATTCACCTGAACAAAACTTTGGCGCGTAACTCGTCCCGCACCGTTTGTCGTAGACCCACGAATGAGGTGTCAAATCGACCGGCTTATTGAGGAGAGGTGTGCTATGACTTTTCTAAGCAATCGGGTGTACGATGTTCGCACAGCGTACGAAATAACGGCTGAAAAAACTCCCATAGACTTAACATGGGGGCCAAATCTGTGAGATCATATCTTTGGTTTAGAAGGTCATAGAGACTTGGGGCTGGGCTCTTTTGACTCGGCCTATCACGCCGCCAATAAGTAGTGACTTCATAGCCACACCCTAGCAACCAATTACAGCACCCTAGCAACCGGTGCCGAATTTTGCCACTGCAAGCACCATTCACATTTTCTTCAGGAAATGTACATTCTAGTATTGTAATTACTATTCACCTGAACAAAACTTTGGCACGTAACTCGTCCCGCACCGTTTGTCGTAGACCCACGAATGAGGTGTCAAATCGACCGGCTTATTGAGGAGAGGTGTGCTATGACTTTTCAAAGCGATCGGGTGTACGATTTTCGCACAGCATACGAAAAAACGGCTGAAAAAACTCCCATAGACTTAACATGGGGGCCAAATCTGTGAGATCATATTTTTGGTTTAGAAGGTCATAGAAACTTGGGGCTGGGCTCTTTTGATTCAGCCTGCCAATAAGTATTGACACAGCATCTTCATAGCCACGCCCTAGCAACCAATTACAGCACCCTAGGAACCGAGTCCGGTGTTTTGCCACTGCAAGCACCATTCACATTTTCTTCAGGAAATGTACATTCTAGTTAATGGTGCTTGCCAAAGGCAAAGCTCCATTCTTATTCTTCTGCATACTTATTATTCTTCTTCTTCTTCTTCTGGACACAATTTCTGCGCGCTACTCCTCCCGCAGTTTTTGTCATAGACCCATGAATGAGGTGTCAAATCGACCGGCTCATTGAGGACAGGTGTGCTATGACTTTTATAAGCGATCGGGTGTACGATGTTCGTCCGGCGGGCGAAAAAGTAGCGAAAAAAATCCCATAGACTTTGCATTGGGACAAACTTTGACGAGTAATAGCTCCTAACGAGAATTTCATAGAAACATGTGGGTTACCAGGTTTGAAGAGCCTGATAGGCTCTCTCAGACCATACCTCAAAATGGGGTGTAAGTTGTACCCCTGGGGCGCAAGAGCTGCCCAAAGTTGCCCCATAGACATACTATGGTGAAGCCGTGCCCATGAACCAGGAAGTACTGTGTTTTTCCTACTATGGGAAATTACATAGGGATTTTGTATTGAACATAACTCTGGATCACAATGTCATAGAGACAAGGGGGTGGGCTCATATTACTCAGGCAACCAATCAGTCTCTCAGGATCATTGTGAAGCTATCAAGCCACGCCCTAGCAACCATATAGAGCACCATAGCAACAAGTTCCATAGACTTCCATTGAAAAAGATCAAATGAATATCTTTGGATAGGAGTGTCATAGAAACATGAGGGTGGGCTCATTTGACTCGGGGCAGCAAACGGCCAATCACGAATCACCTTCAAGACATCATAGCCATGCCCTAGCAACCATTCAGAGCACCCTAGCAACCCAAAGCATAGAGGGGATATCTTCAAATCTGAACATCATAGAGGAATGGGGGTTGGTTTATAGCATTCATACTGGCAAGCAGCCTTTGGTTTATCATTACTGGCAGCTGCCAAGCCACTCCCTAGCAACCAAACAGAGTACCCTAGCAACCGTTTAGCAAGATCTATATCTCTGCATCAGAACATCGTAAAGACATGGGGGTTGGTTTATATTGTCAAGCAGCCTTTGGAGTATCATCATTGGTAGCTACCAGGCCACTCCCTAGCAACCAACCAGATTACCCTAGCAACCGTTTTTCAAGATCCATATCTCTGCATTAGAACATCATAAAGACATGGGGGTTGGTTTATATTGTCAAGCAGCCTTTGGAGTATCATCATTGGCAAACACCAAGCCACTCCCTAGCAACCAAACAGAGTACCCTAGCAACCATTTAGCGATGCCTATATCTCTGCATCAGAACATCGTAGAGACATGGGGGTTGGCTTTTTTGACTCATGCTAGCAAACTGTACTTGCAACATGCTACACATGCTAGCAGTTAATAGCTACATGCTAATAGTGATTAGCTAAGTGCTAAAGTGGGCTGAGAACATGCTAAGAACTCTATAGAAACTCCATAGTAACTATCTGTGCCAACTACCAACCACCTAGTAACACCATAGCAACCACCCTGGTTACCATAGCAACCGCCCAGAACACCCTAGCAACCGCCTAGCAACACAGTAGTGACCACTCCAGGTACCTTAACTACTGCCTAGCAACACCTTAGCAACCACCCCAAGTACCTTAGCAACCGCCTAGCAACACCTTAGCAACCACCCCAAGTACCTTAGCAACCGCCTAGCAACCGAGTGGCGATTTTGCCACTGCAAGCACCATTCACATTTTCTTCAGGAAATGTACATTCTAGTATTGTAATTACTATCCACCTGAACAAAATTTTGGCGGTTAACTCGTCCCGCACCGTTTGTCGTAGACCCACGAATGAGGTGTCAAATCGACCGGCTTATTGAGGAGAGGTGTGCTATGACTTTTATAAGCGATCGGGTGTAGGATGTTCAGACAGTGTACGAAAAAATTGGCTGAAAAAACTCCCATAGACTTAACATTGGGACAAAATCTAAGATATCATATCTTTGGATCAGAAGATTTAGAGACTTGGGGCTAGGATCTTTTTACTCGACCTATCAAGCAGCCAATAAGTAGCTCATAGCCACGCCCTAGCAACCAATTACAGCACCCTAGCAACCGGTGCCGAATTTTGCCACTGCAAGCACCATTCACATTTTCTTCAGGAAATGTACATTCTAGTATTGTAATTACTATTCACCTGAACAAAACTTTTGCGCGTAACTCATCCTGCACCGTTTGACGTAGACCCACAAATGAGGTGTCAAATCGACCGGCTTATTGAGGAGAGGTGTGCTATGACTTTTCTAAGTGATCGGGTGTACGCTGTTCGCACAGCATACGAAAAAATTGGCTGAAAAAACTCCGATAGACTTAACATTGAGTCAAAATCTGTGAGATCATATCTTTGGATTGGAAGGTCATAGAGACTTGGGGCTGGGCTCTTTTGATTCGGCCAGCCAATAAGTAGTGACACAGCAACTTCATAGCCACGCCCTAGCAACCAATTACAGCACCCTAGCAACCGGTGCCGAATTTTGCCACTGCAAGCACCATTCACATTTTCTTCAGGAAATGTACATTCTAGTATTGTAATTACTATTCACCTGAACAAAACTTTGGCGCGTAACTCGTCCGGCACCGTTTGTAGTAGACCCACGAATGAGGTGTCAAATCGACCGGCTTATTGAGGAGAGGTGTGCTATGACTTTTCTAAGCGATCGGGTGTACGATGTTCGCACAGCGTACAAAAAAAACGGCTGAAAAAACTCCCATAGACTTAACATTGGGTCCAAATCTGTGAGATCATATCTTTGGATCAGAAGTTCGTAGAGACTTGGGGCTGGGCTCTTTTGATTCGGCCAGCCAATAAGTAGTGACACAGCAGCTTCATAGCCACGCCCTAGCAATCAATTACAGCACCCTAGCAACCGAGTCCGGTGTTTTGCCACTGCAAGCACCATTCACATTTTCTTCAGGAAATGTACATTCTAGTTAATGGTGCTTGCCAAAGGCAAAGCTCCATTCTTATTATTGCTCATACTTATTATTATAATTATTTTTCTGGACAAAAGTTTGGCGCGCTACTCCTCCCACAGTTTTTGTCCTAGACCAATGAATCAGGTGTCAAATCGACCGGCTTATTGAGGAGACCTGTGCTATGACTTTTATAAGCGATCGGGTGTACGATGTTCGTCCAGCGGGCGAAAAAGTAGCGAAAAAAATCCCATAGACTTTGCATTGCGACAAATTTTGACGAGTTATTGCTCCGAGCGAGAATTTCGTAGAAACATGTGGGTTACCACGTTTGAAGAGGCTGGCAAGCTCTGTCAGACCATACCTCAAAATTGGGTGTAAGTTGTACCCCTGGGGCGCAAGAGCTGCCCAAAGTTGCCCCATAGACATACTATGGTGAAGCCGTGCCCATGAACCAGGAAGTACTGTGTTTTTCCTACTATGGGAAATTACATAGGGATTTTGTATTGAACATAACTCTGGATCACAATGTCTTAGAGACAAGGGGTGGGCTCATTTTACTCAGGCAACCAATCAGTCTCTCAGGATCATTGTGAAGCTATCAAGCCACGCCCTAGCAACCATATAGAGCACCATAGCAACAAGTTCCATAGACTTCCATTGAAAAAGATCAAATGAATATCTTTGGATAGGAGTGTCATAGAAACATGAGGGTGGGCTCATTTGACTCGGGGCAGCAAACGGCCAATCACGAATCACCTTCAACACTTCATAGCCACGCCCTAGCAACCATTTAGAGCACCCTAGCAACCCAAAGCATAGAGGGATATCTTCAAATCTGAATATCATACAGGCATGGGGGTTGGTTTATATCATTCATACTGGCAAGCAGCCTTTGGTTTATCATTACTGGCAGCTGCCAAGCCACTCCCTAGCAACCAAACAGAGTACCCTAGCAACCGTTTAGCAAGATCTATATCTCTGCATCAGAACATCATAAAGACATGGGGGTTGGTTTATATTGTCAAGCAGCTTTTGGAATATCATCATTGGTAGCTGCTAAGCCACTCCCTAGCAACCAAACAGAGTACCCTAGCAACCGTTTAACAAGATCTATATCTCTGCATCAGAGCATCATAGAGACATGGCGGTTGGATCTTTTGACTCATGCTAGCAAACTGGACTTCCAACATGCTTCACATGCTAGCAGTGAATAGCTACATGCTAATAGTGATTAGCTTAGGGTTTAAACATGACACAAACTAGTAAAAATGTGTTAGCATCATGCTGGTAACATGCTAATTGTGTTAGCATCATGCTAGTAGCATGCTAAGCATGTTAGCATTATTCTAGCAAACATGCTAATCATGTTAGCATCTTGTTAAAAACATGCTAGCAACATGGTAATCATGCTAGCTTTATGCTAATCATGTTAGCATGTTGCTAGCATTATGCTAACATGATTAGCATCTTGTTAAAATCATGCTATCAACATGGTAATCATGCTAGCATAATGCTAGCATTATGCTAATCATGTTAGCATGTTGCTAGCATAATGCTAACATGATTAGCATCTTGTTAAAATAATGCTAGCAACATGGTAATCATGCTAGCATCATGTTAGCATTATGCAAATCATGTTAGCATTTTGTTTAAAACATGTTAGCAGCATGCTAAGGGTGTTAGCATCATGCTAGCAACATGCTAATCATGTTAGCATCTTGTTAAAAACATACTAGCAGGACGGTAATTATGTTAGCATAGTTTTGCCACTGCAAGCACCATTCACATTTTCTTCAGGAAATGTACATTCTAGTTAATGGTGCTTGCCAAAGGCAAAGCTCCATTCTTATTCTTCTGCATACTTATTATTCTTCTTCTTCTTCTTCTGGACACAATTTCTGCGCGCTACTCCTCCCGCAGTTTTTGTCATAGACCCATGAATGAGGTGTCAAATCGACCGGCTCATTGAGGACAGGTGTGCTATGACTTTTATAAGCGATCGGGTGTACGATGTTCGTCCGGCGGGCGAAAAAGTAGCGAAAAAAATCCCATAGACTTTGCATTGGGACAAACTTTGACGAGTAATAGCTCCTAACGAGAATTTCATAGAAACATGTGGGTTACCAGGTTTGAAGAGCCTGATAGGCTCTCTCAGACCATACCTCAAAATGGGGTGTAAGTTGTACCCCTGGGGCGCAAGAGCTGCCCAAAGTTGCCCCATAGACATACTATGGTGAAGCCGTGCCCATGAACCAGGAAGTACTGTGTTTTTCCTACTATGGGAAATTACATAGGGATTTTGTATTGAACATAACTCTGGATCACAATGTCATAGAGACAAGGGGGTGGGCTCATATTACTCAGGCAACCAATCAGTCTCTCAGGATCATTGTGAAGCTATCAAGCCACGCCCTAGCAACCATATAGAGCACCATAGCAACAAGTTCCATAGACTTCCATTGAAAAAGATCAAATGAATATCTTTGGATAGGAGTGTCATAGAAACATGAGGGTGGGCTCATTTGACTCGGGGCAGCAAACGGCCAATCACGAATCACCTTCAAGACATCATAGCCATGCCCTAGCAACCATTCAGAGCACCCTAGCAACCCAAAGCATAGAGGGGATATCTTCAAATCTGAACATCATAGAGGAATGGGGGTTGGTTTATAGCATTCATACTGGCAAGCAGCCTTTGGTTTATCATTACTGGCAGCTGCCAAGCCACTCCCTAGCAACCAAACAGAGTACCCTAGCAACCGTTTAGCAAGATCTATATCTCTGCATCAGAACATCGTAAAGACATGGGGGTTGGTTTATATTGTCAAGCAGCCTTTGGAGTATCATCATTGGTAGCTACCAGGCCACTCCCTAGCAACCAACCAGATTACCCTAGCAACCGTTTTTCAAGATCCATATCTCTGCATTAGAACATCATAAAGACATGGGGGTTGGTTTATATTGTCAAGCAGCCTTTGGAGTATCATCATTGGCAAACACCAAGCCACTCCCTAGCAACCAAACAGAGTACCCTAGCAACCATTTAGCGATGCCTATATCTCTGCATCAGAACATCGTAGAGACATGGGGGTTGGCTTTTTTGACTCATGCTAGCAAACTGTACTTGCAACATGCTACACATGCTAGCAGTTAATAGCTACATGCTAATAGTGATTAGCTAAGTGCTAAAGTGGGCTGAGAACATGCTAAGAACTCTATAGAAACTCCATAGTAACTATCTGTGCCAACTACCAACCACCTAGTAACACCATAGCAACCACCCTGGTTACCATAGCAACCGCCCAGAACACCCTAGCAACCGCCTAGCAACACAGTAGTGACCACTCCAGGTACCTTAACTACTGCCTAGCAACACCTTAGCAACCACCCCAAGTACCTTAGCAACCGCCTAGCAACACCTTAGCAACCACCCCAAGTACCTTAGCAACCGCCTAGCAACCGAGTGGCGATTTTGCCACTGCAAGCACCATTCACATTTTCTTCAGGAAATGTACATTCTAGTATTGTAATTACTATTCACCTAGACAAAACTTTGGCGCGTAACTCGTCCCGCATCGTTTGTCACAGACCCACGAATGAGGGGTCAAATCGACCGGCTTATTGAGGAGAGGTGTGCTATGACTTTTCTAAGCGATCGAGTGTACGATGTTCGCACAGCGTACGAAAAAACGGCTGAAAAAACTCCCATAGGCTTAACATGGGGGCCAAATCTGTGAGATCATATCTTTGGTTTAGAAGGTCATAGAGACTTGGGGCTGGGCTCTTTTGACTCTGCCTATCAAGCAGCCAATAACTATTGACTTCATAGCCTCGCCCTAGCAACCAATTACAGCACCCTAGCAACCGGGTGCCGAATTTTGCCACTGCAAGCACCATTCACATTTTCTTCAGGAAATGTACATTCTAGTATTGTAATTACTATTCACCTGAACAAAACTTTGGCGCTTAACTCGTCCCGCACCGTTTGTCGTAGACCCACGAATGAAGTGTCAAAGCGACCGGCTTATTGAGGAGAGGTGTGCTATGACTTTTCTAAGCGATCGGGTGTACGATGTTCGCACAGCGTACGAAAAAAACGGCTGAAAAAACTCCCATAGACTTAACATGGGGGCCAAATCTGTGAGATCATATCTTTGGTTTAGAAGGTCATAGAGACTTGGGGCTGGGCTCTTTTGACTCAGCCATCCAATAAGTAGTGACACAGCAACTTCATAGCCACGCCCTAGCAACCAATTACAGCACCCTAGCAACCAGGTGGCGAATTTTGCCACTGCAAGCACCATTCACATTTTCTTCAGGAAATGTACATTCTAGTATTGTAATTACTATTCACCTAGACAAAACTTTGGCGCGTAACTCGTCCCGCACCGTTTGTCGTAGACCCACGAATGAGGTGTCAAATCGACCGGCTTATTGAGAGAGGTGTGCTATGACTTTTCTAAGCGATCGGGTGAACGATGTTCGCACAGCGTATGAGAAAACGGCTGAAAAAACTCCCATAGACTTAACATGGGGGCCAAATCTGTGAGATCATATCTTTGGTTTAGAAGGTCATAGAGACTTGGGGCTGGGCTTTTTTGACTCGGACTATCAAGCAGCCAATAACTATTGACTTCATAGCCTCACCCTAGCAACCAGGTGCCGAATTTTGCCACTGCAAGCACCATTCACATTTTCTTCAGGAAATGTACATTCTAGTTAATGGTGCTTGCCAAAGGCAAAACTCCATTCTTATTCTCCTGCATACTTATTATTATTATTATTATTAAGTTGGCTTGAAAAAGCCAACTTACTGTAATCCTATTTAAACTTATTATTATTATTATTATTATTATTATTCTTACTTGAATTTCCAAGACTAACTCCTCCTAGAGCTTTAACTCCACAAACTCCAAACTCGGACTAGACCTTCAAACTGTTCTGACTTAGTGGCTATATCTTTTCTAACTGATCCGACTTACGGTTTTCCTAAAAATGACTATTAAAGCTCGGAAAAATCCCATTGACTTTCATTGACGGAATGTTCAAATGAGCCAAGACATTCAAACTCCAACTGTCAAAATTCAAATTTAAACTACGGAAGCCTATTAGACTCAAAAACTCAATTAGACTCAACTGCCATTCTATGTACTATTTCTAATCCATTGAAACTCATTAAACTCTATCTATCTATCTATCTATCTATCTATCTATCTATCTATCTATCTATCTATCTATCTATCTATCTATCTATCTATCTATCTATCTATCTATCTATCTATCTATCTATCTATCTATCTATCTATCTATCTATCTATCTATCTATCTATCTATCTATCTATCTATCTATCTATCTATCTATCTATCTATCTATCTAACTCATTCAAACTAAATCTATCTATCTATCTATCTATCTAACTCATTCATACTCATCTATCTATCTATCTATCTATCTATCTATCTATCTATCTATCTATCTATCTATCTATCTATCTATCTATCTATCTATCTATCTATCTATCTATCTATCTATCTATCTATCTATCTATCTATCTATCTATCTATCTATCTCATTCAAACTTATCTATCTATCTATCTATCTATCTATCTATCTATCTATCTATCTATCTATCTATCTATCTATCTATCTATCTATCTATCTATCTATCTATCTATCTATCTATCTATCTATCTATCTATCTATCTATCTATCTATCTATCTATCTATCTATCTATCTATCTATCTATTTCTCTTTCTAATCTATCTATCTATCTATCTATCTATCTATCTATCTATCTATCTATCTATCTATCTATCTATCTATCTATCTATCTATCTATCTATCTATCTATCTATCTATCTATCTAATCTATCTATCTATCTATCTATCTATCTATCTATCTATCTATCTATCTATCTATCTATCTATCTATCTATCTATCTATCTATCTATCTATCTATCTATCTATCTATCTATCTATCTATCTATCTATCTATCATCTATCTATTTCTCTTTCTAATCTATCTATCTATCTATCTATCTATCTATCTATCTATCTATCTATCTATCTATCTATCTATCTATCTATCTATCTATCTATCTATCTATCTATCTATCTATCTATCTATCTATCTATCTATCTATCTATCAAACTAAATCTATCTATCTATCTATCTATTTCTCTTTTTAATCTATCTATCTCTATCTATCTATCAAACTAAATCTATCTATCTATCTATCTATCTATCTATCTATCTATCTATCTATCTATCTATCTATCTATCTATCTATCTATCTATCTATCTATCTATCTATCTATCTATCTATCTATCTATCTATCTATCTATCTATCTATCTATCTATCTATCCCTTCTCATCTATCTATCAATCTATCTTTCTTCTCATCTATCACTCATCTATCAATCTATCTATCTATCTATCTTCTCATCTATCACTTCTCATCTATCTCTCTTCTCATCTATCTCTCTATCTATCTCTCTATCTATCTATCTATCTATCTATGATCAACTCTCATAGCAACCACCCAAACCAACCTAGCAACCACCCAGAACACCATGGCAACTGCATAGCAACCACACAAATCACCCTGGCATCATCCTAGCAACCAGCCTGGATACAATAGCAACCGCATAGCAACACCTTAGCAACCACCCCGAGTACTATAGCAACCGCATAGCAACACCCTAGCAACCACCCCGAGTACCCTAGCAACCGCATAGCAACACCCTAGCAACCACCCCGAGTACCCTAGCAACAGCATAGCAACACCTTAGCAACCACCCCGAGTACCCTAGCAACACCTTAGCAACCACCCCGAGTACCCTAGCAACACCCTAACAACCACCCCAAGTACCCTAGCAACCGCATAGCAACACCCTAGCAACCACCCGAGTACCCTAGCAACCGCATAGCAACACCTTAGCAACCACCCCGAGTACTATAGCAACCGCATAGCAACACCCTAGCAACCACCCCGAGTACCCTAGCAACCGCATAGCAACACCTTAGCAACCACCCCGAGTACCCTAGCAACACCTTAGCAACCACCCCGAGTACCCTAGCAACCGCATAGCAACACCCTAGCAACCACCCGAGTACCATAGCAACCGCATAGCAACACCTTAGCAACCACCCCGAGTACCATAGCAACCGCATAGCAACACCTTAGCAACCACCCCGAGTACCCTAGCAACTGCATAGCAACACCCTAGCAACCGCATAGCAACACCTTAGCAACCACCCCGAGTACCCTAGCAACTGCATAGCAACACCTTAGCAACCACCCCGAGTACCCTAGCAACTGCATAGCAACACCATAGCAACCAAACAGAGTGCCCTAGCAACCAATTTGCAAAATCTATATCTCTGCATCAGAACATCTTCCAGACATGGGGGTTGGTTTATATTGTCAAGCAGCCTTTGGAGTATCATCACTGGTAGCTGCCAAGCCACTCCCTAGCAACCAAACAGAGTACCCTAGCAACCGTTTTGCAAAATCTATATCTCTGCATCAGTACATCGTAGAGACATGGCGGTTGGCTCTTTTGACTCATGCTAGCAATCTGGACTTCAACATGCTAGCAGTGAATAGCTACATGCTAATAGTGATTAGCTAAGTGCTAAAGTGGGCTAAGAACATGCTAATAACTCTATAAAAACTCCATAGTATCCATCTGTGACAATTACCAATCTATCTATCTATCTAATAAAACTTAAACTTTCAAACTTCAAACTTTTAAAACTTCTTCAAACTTTCTGGCTATGCTTTTTCAAGCCAACTTAAAGTTTGTCCTCAAACTTTTTTATCTAGTTATTATTATTCTTCTTAGACTAAATTTCTAAATGCATCTCCTCCTAGACTGTTCAAGCTACAACCACCAAACTCGGACCAGACCTTCAGACTATTCTGACTTAGTGTGCTATATCTTTTCAGACTGATCAGACTTACGGTTTTCCTAAAAAAGCTGATCAAAACTTGGAAAAATCCCATTGACTTTCATTGACGGAATGTTCAAATGAGCCAAGACTATTCAAACTCCAACTGTCAAAATTCAAATTTTGACAGTTGGAGAGGCTCATCAGACTCCATTAGCTGCCATTCTATGTACTATTTCTAATCCATTGAGACTCATTCAAACTTCCATTCTAT